>NC_083560.1:142172848-142421778 GCF_019925205.1 Metopolophium dirhodum
CAACCCTTTGACTGATCATTTTAAAACTTACACACATCGTAGAAAGTAATACGGTCTACCATACCCGTGAATTTAGTTAGCCTACTACAAATATCAAGGAGACGGTGACCACATTGTGCATTGTCGGTCTACCCCGGGACTCACCCGGCAAACCTAATACTTGCTTAAAAAAAATATATAATATCAACCCTTTGACCTGTCGTTTTGAAACTTACACACATTGTAGAGAGTACCTCGAGCTACCATGCCTGTGATTTTGGTGAACCTACTACAAAATATATTACGGAGACGGTGACCACATTGTGCATTCTCGGTCTACCCCGGGACTCACCCAGCAAACCCAATACTTGCTTAAAAAAAATATATAAAATCAACCCTTTGACCTGTCGTTTTGAAACTTACACACATCGTAGAAAGTACCTTGATCTACCATGCCTGTGATTTTGGTGAACCTACTACAAAATATATTACGGAGACGGTGACCACATTGTGCGTTCTCGGTCTACCCCGGGACTCACCAAGCAAACCCAATACTTGCTTAAAAAAAATATATAAAATCAACCCTTTGACCTGTCGTTTTGAAACTTACACACATCGTAGAAAGTACCTTGATCTACCATGCCTGTGATTTTGGTGAACCTACTACAAAATATATTACGGAGACGGTGACCACATTGTGCATTCTCGGTCTACCCCGGGACTCACCCAGCAAACCCAATACTTGCTTAAAAAAAATATATAAAATCAACCCTTTGACCTGTCGTTTTGAAACTTACACACATCGTAGAAAGTACCTTGATCTACCATGCCTGTGATTTTGGTGAACCTACTACAAATATCACGGAGACGGTGATCTCATTGTAAATTGTCGGTACAGCGATCACCATACGCGTGTTGTATAACTATAAATTACGTACAATCGTGTTTTAAAAAATTCCAAAAATCTTATAAAATCAACCCTTTGACCTGTCGTTTTGAAACTTACACACATCGTAAAAAACACCTCGAGCTGACATGCCTGTGATTTTGGTGAACCTACTACAAATATCACGGAGACGGTGATCTCATTGTGCATTGTCAGTACAGCGATCAGCATACGCGTGCTGTATAACTATAAATTACGTACAATCGTGTTTTCAAAAATTTCCAAAAATCGTATAAAATCAACCCTTTGAGTGATCATTTTAAAACTTACACACATCGTAGAAAGTAATACGGTCTACCATACCCGTGAATTTAGTTAGCCTACTACAAATATCAAGGAGACGGTGACCACATTGTGCATTGTCGGTCTACCCCGGGACTCACCCAGCAAACCCAATACTTGCTTAAAAAAAATATATAAAATCAACCCTTTGACCTGTCGTTTTGAAACTTACATACATCGTAGAAAGTACCTCGAGCTACCATGCCTGTGATTTTGGTGAACCTACTACAAATATCGCGGAGTCGGTGATCTCATTAAGCATTGTCGGTACAGCGATCAGCATACGCGTGCTGTATAACTTTAAATGACGTACAATCGTGTTTTAAAAAATTCCAAAAATCGTATAAAATCAACCCTTTGACTGATCATTTTAAAACTTACACACATCGTAGAAAGTAATACGGTCTACCATACCCGTGAATTTAGTTAGCCTACTACAAATATCAAGGAGACGGTGACCACATTGTGCATTGTCGGTCTACCCCGGGACTCACCCGGCAAACCTAATACTTGCTTAAAAAAAATATATAATATCAACCCTTTGACCTGTCGTTTTGAAACTTACACACATTGTAGAGAGTACCTCGAGCTACCATGCCTGTGATTTTGGTGAACCTACTACAAAATATATTACGGAGACGGTGACCACATTGTGCATTCTCGGTCTACCCCGGGACTCACCCAGCAAACCCAATACTTGCTTAAAAAAAATATATAAAATCAACCCTTTGACCTGTCGTTTTGAAACTTACACACATCGTAGAAAGTACCTTGATCTACCATGCCTGTGATTTTGGTGAACCTACTACAAAATATATTACGGAGACGGTGACCACATTGTGCATTCTCGGTCTACCCCGGGACTCACCCAGCAAACCAAATACTTGCTTAAAAAAATATATAAAATCAACCCTTTGACCTGTCGTTTTGAAACTTACACACATCGTAGAAAGTACCTTGATCTACCATGCCTGTGATTTTGGTGAACCTACTACAAAATATATTACGGAGACGGTGACCACATTGTGCATTCTCGGTCTACCCCGGGACTCACCCAGCAAACCCAATACTTGCTTAAAAAAAATATATAAAATCAACCCTTTGACCTGTCGTTTTGAAACTTACACACATCGTAGAAAGTACCTTGATCTACCATGCCTGTGATTTTGGTGAACCTACTACAAATATCACGGAGACGGTGATCTCATTGTGCATTGTCAGTACAGCGATCAGCATACGCGTGCTGTATAACTATAAATTACGTACAATCGTGATTTCAAAAATTTCCAAAAATCGTATAAAATCAACCCTTTGACTGATCATTTTAAAACTTACACACATCGTAGAAAGTAATACGGTCTACCATACCCGTGAATTTAGTTAGCCTACTACAAATATCAAGGAGACGGTGACCACATTGTGCATTGTCGGTCTACCCCGGGACTCACCCAGCAAACCCAATACTTGCTTAAAAAAAATATATAAAATCAACCCTTTGACCTGTCATTTTGAAACTTACATACATCGTACAAAGTACCTCGAGCTACCATGCCTGTGATTTTGGTGAACCTACTACAAATATCGCGGAGTTGGTGATCTCATTGTGCATTGTCGGTACAGCGATCAGCATACGCGTGCTGTATAACTTTAAATGACGTACAATCGTGTTTTAAAAAATTCCAAAAATCGTATAAAATCAACCCTTTGACTGATCATTTTAAAACTTACACACATCGTAGAAAGTCATACGGTCTACCATACCCGTGAATTTAGTTAGCCTACTACAAATATCAAGGAGACGGTGACCACATTGTGCATTGTCGGTCTACCCCGGGACTCACCCGGCAAACCTAATACTTGCTTAAAAAAAATATATAATATCAACCCTTTGACCTGTCGTTTTGAAACTTACACACATTGTAGAGAGTACCTCGAGCTACCATGCCTGTGATTTTGGTGAACCTACTACAAAATATATTACGGAGACGGTGACCACATTGTGCATTCTCGGTCTACCCCGGGACTCACCCAGCAAACCCAATACTTGCTTAAAAAAAATATATAAAATCAACCCTTTGACCGATCGTTTTGAAACGTACACACATCGTAGAAAGTACCTCGAGCTACCAAGCCTGTGAGTTTGGTTAGCCAACTACAAATATCTTGGAGACAGCGATCTCATTGTGCATTGGTGGTTCAAATCACCCGGCCACAGCTAATCGCCCTTTAGAAAATCGTATAAAATCAACCCTTTGACCGATCGTTTTGAAACTTACACACATCATGGAAAGTACCTCGAGCTACCATGCCTGTGAGTTTGGTTAATCAACTACAAATTTCTCGGAGACGGCGATCTCATTGTGCATTGTCGGTACAGCGATCAGCATACGCGTAATGTATTACTATAAATGACGTACAATCGTGTTTTAAAAAATTCCAAAAATCTTATAAAATCAACCCTTTGACTTGTCGTTTTGAAACTTACACACATCGTAGAAAAAACCTCGAGCTACCATGCCTGTGAGTTTGGTTAGCCAACTACAAATATCTCGGAGACGGCGATCTCATTGTGCATTGGTGGTTCAATTCACCCGGCCACAGCTATTCGCCCTTTAGAAAATCGTATAAAATCAACCCTTTGACTGATCATTTTAAAACTTACACACATCGTAGAAAGTAATACGGTGTACCATACCCGTGAATTTAGTTAGCCTACTACAAATATCAAGGAGACGGTGACCACATTGTGCATTGTCGGTCTACTCCGGGACTCACCCAGCAAACCCAATACTTGCTTAAAAAAAATATATAAAATCAACCCTTTGACCTGTCGTTTTGAAACTTACACACATCGTAGAAAGTACCTTGATCTACCATGCCTGTGATTTTGGTGAACCTACTACAAATATCACGGAGACGGTGATCTCATTGTGCATTGTCAGTACAGCGATCAGCATACGCGTGCTGTATAACTATAAATTACGTACAATCGTGATTTCAAAAATTTCCAAAAATCGTATAAAATCAACCCTTTGACTGATCATTTTAAAACTTACACACATCGTAGAAAGTAATACGGTCTACCATACCCGTGAATTTAGTTAGCCTACTACAAATATCAAGGAGACGGTGACCACATTGTGCATTGTCGGTCTACCCCGGGACTCACCCAGCAAACCCAATACTTGCTTAAAAAAAATATATAAAATCAACCCTTTGACCTGTCGTTTTGAAACTTACATACATCGTACAAAGTACCTCGAGCTACCATGCCTGTGATTTTGGTGAACCTACTACAAATATCGCGGAGTTGGTGATCTCATTGTGCATTGTCGGTACAGCGATCAGCATACGCGTGCTGTATAACTTTAAATGACGTACAATCGTGTTTTAAAAAATTCCAAAAATCGTATAAAATCAACCCTTTGACTGATCATTTTAAAACTTACACACATCGTAGAAAGTCATACGGTCTACCATACCCGTGAATTTAGTTAGCCTACTACAAATATCAAGGAGACGGTGACCACATTGTGCATTGTCGGTCTACCCCGGGACTCACCCGGCAAACCTAATACTTGCTTAAAAAAAATATATAATATCAACCCTTTGACCTGTCGTTTTGAAACTTACACACATTGTAGAGAGTACCTCGAGCTACCATGCCTGTGATTTTGGTGAACCTACTACAAAATATATTACGGAGACGGTGACCACATTGTGCATTCTCGGTCTACCCCGGGACTCACCCAGCAAACCCAATACTTGCTTAAAAAAAATATATAAAATCAACCCTTTGACCGATCGTTTTGAAACGTACACACATCGTAGAAAGTACCTCGAGCTACCAAGCCTGTGAGTTTGGTTAGCCAACTACAAATATCTTGGAGACAGCGATCTCATTGTGCATTGGTGGTTCAAATCACCCGGCCACAGCTAATCGCCCTTTAGAAAATCGTATAAAATCAACCCTTTGACCGATCGTTTTGAAACTTACACACATCATGGAAAGTACCTCGAGCTACCATGCCTGTGAGTTTGGTTAATCAACTACAAATTTCTCGGAGACGGCGATCTCATTGTGCATTGTCGGTACAGCGATCAGCATACGCGTAATGTATTACTATAAATGACGTACAATCGTGTTTTAAAAAATTCCAAAAATCTTATAAAATCAACCCTTTGACTTGTCGTTTTGAAACTTACACACATCGTAGAAAAAACCTCGAGCTACCATGCCTGTGAGTTTGGTTAGCCAACTACAAATATCTCGGAGACGGCGATCTCATTGTGCATTGGTGGTTCAATTCACCCGGCCACAGCTATTCGCCCTTTAGAAAATCGTATAAAATCAACCCTTTGACTGATCATTTTAAAACTTACACACATCGTAGAAAGTAATACGGTGTACCATACCCGTGAATTTAGTTAGCCTACTACAAATATCAAGGAGACGGTGACCACATTGTGCATTGTCGGTCTACTCCGGGACTCACCCAGCAAACCCAATACTTGCTTAAAAAAAATATATAAAATCAACCCTTTGACCTGTCGTTTTGAAACTTACACACATCGTAGAAAGTACCTTGATCTACCATGCCTGTGATTTTGGTGAACCTACTACAAATATCACGGAGACGGTGATCTCATTGTGCATTGTCGGTACAGCAATCAGCATACGCGTGCTGTATAACTATAAATTACGTACAATCGTGTTTTAAAAAATTCCAAAAATCTTATAAAATCAACCCTTTGACTGATCATTTTAAAACTTACACACATCGTAGAAAGTAATACGGTCTACCATACCCGTGAATTTAGTTAGCCTACTACAAATATCAAGGAGATGGTGACCACATTGTGCATTGTCGGTCTACCCCGGGACTCACCCAGCAAACCCAATACTTGCTTAAAAAAAATATATAAAATCAACCCTTTGACCTGTCGTTTTGAAACTTACATACATCGTAGAAAGTACCTCGAGCTACCATGCCTGTTATTTTGGTGAACCTACTACAAATATCGCGGAGTCGGTGATCTCATTGTGCATTGTCGGTACAGCGATCAGCATACGCGTAATGTATTACTATAAATGACGTACAATCGTGTTTTAAAAAATTCCAAAAATCTTATAAAATCAACCCTTTGACTTGTCGTTTTGAAACTTACACACATCGTAGAAAAAACCTCGAGTTACCATGCCTGTGAGTTTGGTTAGCCAACTACAAATATCTCGGAGACGGCGATCTCATTGTGCATTGGTGGTTCAATTCACCCGGCCACAGCTATTCGCCCTTTAGAAAATCGTATAAAATCAACCCTTTGACTGATCATTTTAAAACTTACACACATCGTAGAAAGTAATACGGTCTACCATACCCGTGAATTTAGTTAGCCTACTACAAATATCAAGGAGACGGTGACCACATTGTGCATTGTCGGTCTACCCCGGGACTCACCCAGCAAACCCAATACTTGCTTAAAAAAAATATATAAAATCAACCCTTTGACCTGTCGTTTTGAAACTTACACACATCGTAGAAAGTACCTTGATCTACCATGCCTGTGATTTTGGTGAACCTACTACAAATATCACGGAGACGGTGATCTCATTGTGCATTGTCGGTACAGCGATCAGCATACGCGTGCTGTATAACTATAAATTACGTACAATCGTGTTTTAAAAAATTCCAAAAATCTTATAAAATCAACCCTTTGACTGATCATTTTAAAACTTACACACATCGTAGAAAGTAATACGGTCTACCATACCCGTGAATTTAGTTAGCCTACTACAAATATCAAGGAGATGGTGACCACATTGTGCATTGTCGGTCTACCCCGGGACTCACCCAGCAAACCCAATACTTGCTTAAAAAAAATATATAAAATCAACCCTTTGACCTGTCGTTTTGAAACTTACACACATCGTAGAAAGTACCTCGAGCTACCATGCCTGTTATTTTGGTGAACCTACTACAAATATCGCGGAGTCGGTGATCTCATTGTGCATTGTCGGTACAGCGATCAGCATACGCGTAATGTATTACTATAAATGACGTACAATCGTGTTTTAAAAAATTCCAAAAATCTTATAAAATCAACCCTTTGACTTGTCGTTTTGAAACTTACACACATCGTAGAAAAAACCTCGAGCTACCATGCCTGTGAGTTTGGTTAGCCAACTACAAATATCTCGGAGACGGCGATCTCATTGTGCATTGGTGGTTCAATTCACCCGGCCACAGCTATTCGCCCTTTAGAAAATCGTATAAAATCAACCCTTTGACTGATCATTTTAAAACTTACACACATCGTAGAAAGTAATACGGTCTACCATACCCGTGAATTTAGTTAGCCTACTACAAATATCAAGGAGACGGTGACCACATTGTGCATTGTCGGTCTACCCCGGGACTCACCCAGCAAACCCAATACTTGCTTAAAAAAAATATATAAAATCAACCCTTTGACCTGTCGTTTTGAAACTTACACACATCGTAGAAAGTACCTTGATCTACCATGCCTGTGATTTTGGTGAACCTACTACAAATATCACGGAGACGGTGATCTCATTGTGCATTGTCGGTACAGCGATCAGCATACGCGTGCTGTATAACTATAAATTACGTACAATCGTGTTTTAAAAAATTCCAAAAATCTTATAAAATCAACCCTTTGACTGATCATTTTAAAACTTACACACATCGTAGAAAGTAATACGGTCTACCATACCCGTGAATTTAGTTAGCCTACTACAAATATCAAGGAGATGGTGACCACATTGTGCATTGTCGGTCTACCCCGGGACTCACCCAGCAAACCCAATACTTGCTTAAAAAAAATATATAAAATCAACCCTTTGACCTGTCGTTTTGAAACTTACATACATCGTAGAAAGTACCTCGAGCTACCATGCCTGTGATTTTGGTGAACCTACTATAAAATATATTACGGAGACGGTGACCACATTGTGCATTCTCGGTCTACCCCGGGACTCACCCAGCAAACCAAATACTTGCTTAAAAAAATATATAAAATCAACCCTTTGACCTGTCGTTTTGAAACTTACACACATCGTAGAAAGTACCTTGATCTACCATGCCTGTGATTTTGGTGAACCTACTACAAATATCACGGAGACGGTGATCTCATTGTAAATTGGTGGTTCAATTCACCTGGCCAGAGCTAATCGCCCTTTAGAAAATCGTATAAAATGAACCCTTTGATTGATCGTTTTAAAACTTACACACATCGTTGAAAGTAATACGGTATACCATACCCGTGAATTTAGTTAGCCTACTACAAATATCAAGCAGACGGTGACCACATTGTGCATTGTCGGTCTATCCCGGGACTCACCCGGCAAACCCAATACTTGCTTAAAAAAAATATATAAAATCAACCCTTTGACCGATCGTTTTGAAACGTACACACATCGTAGAAAGTACCTCGAGCTACCAAGCCTGTGAGTTTGGTTAGCCAACTACAAATATCTTGGAGACAGCGATCTCATTGTGCATTGGTGGTTCAAATCACCCGGCCACAGCTAATCGCCCTTTAGAAAATCGTATAAAATCAACCCTTTGACCGATCGTTTTGAAACTTACACACATCATGGAAAGTACCTCGAGCTACCATGCCTGTGAGTTTAGTTAATCAACTACAAATTTCTCGGAGACGGCGATCTCATTGTGCATTGGTGGTCTAATGATGTATTCACCCGGCAACAGCTAAACGCCCTTTAGAAAATCGTATAAAATCAACCCTTTGACTGATCGTTTTGAAACTTACACACAACGTAGAAAATACCTCGAGCTACCATGCCTGTAATTTTGGTGAATCTACTTCAAATATCTCGGAGACGGCGATCTCATTGTGCATTGGTGGTTCAATTCACCCGGCCACAGCTATTCGCCCTTTAGAAAATCGTATAAAATCAACCCTTTGACTGATCATTTTAAAACTTACACACATCGTAGAAAGTAATACGGTCTACCATACCCGTGAATTTAGTTAGCCTACTACAAATATCAAGGAGACGGTGACCACATTGTGCATTGTCGGTCTACCCCGGGACTCACCCAGCAAACCCAATACTTGCTTAAAAAAAATATATAAAATCAACCCTTTGACCTGTCGTTTTGAAACTTACACACATCGTAGAAAGTACCTTGATCTACCATGCCTGTGATTTTGGTGAACCTACTACAAATATCACGGAGACGGTGATCTCATTGTGCATTGTCGGTACAGCGATCAGCATACGCGTGCTGTATAACTATAAATTACGTACAATCGTGTTTTAAAAAATTCCAAAAATCTTATAAAATCAATCCTTTGACCTGTCGTTTTGAAACTTACACACATCGTAAAAAACACCTCGAGCTGACATGCCTGTGATTTTGGTGAACCTACTACAAATATCACGGAGACGGTGATCTCATTGTGCATTGTCGGTACAGCGATCAGCATACGCGTGCTGTATAACTATAAATTACGTACAATCATGTTTTCAAAAATTTCCAAAAATCGTATAAAATCAACCCTTTGACTGATCATTTTAAAACTTACACACATCGTAGAAAGTAATACGGTCTACCATGCCCGTGAATTTAGTTAGCCTACTACAAATATCAAGGAGACGGTGACCACATTGTGCATTGTCGGTCTACCCCGGGACTCACCCGGCAAACCTAATACTTGCTTAAAAAAAATATATAAAATCAACCCTTTGACCGATCGTTTTGAAACGTACACACATCGTAGAAAGTACCTCGAGCTACCATGCCTGTGAGTTTGGTTAGCCAACTACAAATATCTCGGAGACAGCGATCTCATTGTGCATTGGTGGTTCAATTCACCCGGATACAGCTATTCGCCCTTTAGAAAATCGTATAAAATCAACCCTTTGACTTGTCGTTTTTAAACTTACATACATCGTAGAAAGTACCTCGAGCTACCATGCCTGTGATTTTGGTGAACCTACTATAAATATCGCGGAGACGGCGATCCCATTGTAAATTGGTGGTTCATTTCACCTGGCCAGAGCTAATCGCCCTTTAGAAAATCGTATAAAATGAACCCTTTGATTGATCGTTTTAAAACTTACACACATCGTTGAAAGTAATACGGTATACCATACCCGTGAATTTAGTTAGCCTACTACAAATATCAAGCAGACAGTGACCACATTGTGCATTGTCGGTCTATCCCGGGACTCACCCGGCAAACCCAATACTTGCTTAAAAAAAATATATAAAATCAACCCTTTGACCGATCGTTTTGAAACGTACACACATCGTAGAAAGTACCTCGAGCTACCAAGCCTGTGAGTTTGGTTAGCCAACTACAAATATCTCGGAGACAGCGATCTCATTGTGCATTGGTGGTTCAATTCACCCGGCCACAGCTAATCGCCCTTTAGAAAATCGTATAAAATCAACCCTTTGACCGATCGTTTTGAAACTTACACACATCGTGGAAAGTACCTCGAGCTACCATGCCTGTGAGTTTGGTTAATCAACTACAAATTTCTCGGAGACGGCGATCTCATTGTGCATTGGTGGTCTAATGATGTATTCACCCGGCAACAGCTAAACGCCCTTTAGAAAATCGTATAAAATCAACCCTTTGACTGATCGTTTTGAAACTTACACACAACGTAGAAAATACCTCGAGCTACCATGCCTGTAATTTTGGTGAATCTACTTCAAATATCACGGAGACGGGGATCTCATTGTGCATTGTCGGTACAGCGATCAGCATACGCGTGATGTATTACTATAAATGACGTACAATCGTGTTTTAAAAAATTCCAAAAATCTTATAAAATCAACCCTTTGACTTGTCGTTTTGAAACTTACACACATCGTAGAAAAAACCTCGAGCTACCATGCCTGTGAGTTTGGTTAGCCAACTACAAATATCTCGGAGACGGCGATCTCATTGTGCATTGGTGGTTCAATTCACCCGGCCACAGCTATTCGCCCTTTAGAAAATCGTATAAAATCAACCCTTTGACTTGTCGTTTTGAAACTTACACACATTGTAAAGAGTACCTGGAGCTACCATGCCTGTGATTTTGGTGAACCTACTACAAAATTTATTACGGAGACGGTGACCACATTGTGCATTCTCGGTCTACCCCGGGACTCGCCCAGCAAACCCAATACTTGCTTAAAAAAAATATATAAAATCAACCCTTTGACCTGTCGTTTTGAAACTTACACACATCGTAGAAAGTACCTTGATCTAACATGCCTGTGATTTTGGTGAACCTACTACAAAATATATTACGGAGACGGTGACCACATTGTGCATTCTCGGTCTACCCCGGGACTCACCCAGCAAACCAAATACTTGCTTAAAAAAAATATATAAAATCAACCCTTTGACCTGTCGTTTTGAAACTTACACACATCGTAGAAAGTACCTTGATCTACCATGCCTGTGATTTTGGTGAACCTACTACAAAATATATTACGGAGACGGTGACCACATTGTGCATTCTCGGTCTACCCCGGGACTCACCCAGCAAACCCAATACTTGCTTAAAAAAAATATATAAAATCAACCCTTTGACCTGTCGTTTTGAAACTTACATACATCGTAGAAAGTACCTCGAGCTACCATGCCTGTGATTTTGGTGAACCTACTACAAATATCGCGGAGTCGGTGATCTCATTGTGCATTGTCGGTACAGCGATCAGCATACGCGTGCTGTATAACTTTAAATGACGTACAATCGTGTTTTAAAAAATTCCAAAAATCTTATAAAATCAACCCTTTGACCTGTCGTTTTGAAACTTACACACATCGTAAAAAACACCTCGAGCTGACATGCCTGTGATTTTGGTGAACCTACTACAAATATCACGGAGACGGTGATCTCATTGTGCATTGTCAGTACAGCGATCAGCATACGCGTGCTGTATAACTATAAATTACGTACAATCGTGTTTTCAAAAATTTCCAAAAATCGTATAAAATCAACCCTTTGACTGATCATTTTAAAACTTACACACATCGTAGAAAGTAATACGGTCTACCATACCCGTGAATTTAGTTAGCCTACTACAAATATCAAGGAGACGGTGACCACATTGTGCATTGTCGGTCTACCCCGGGACTCACCCAGCAAACCCAATACTTGCTTAAAAAAAATATATAAAATCAACCCTTTGACCTGTCATTTTGAAACTTACATACATCGTAGAAAGTACCTCGAGCTACCATGCCTGTGATTTTGGTGAACCTACTACAAATATCGCGGAGTCGGTGATCTCATTGTGCATTGTCAGTACAGCGATCAGCATACGCGTGCTGTATAACTTTAAATGACGTACAATCGTGTTTTAAAAAATTCCAAAAATCGTATAAAATCAACCCTTTGACTGATCATTTTAAAACTTACACACATCGTAGAAAGTAATACGGTCTACCATACCCGTGAATTTAGTTAGCCTACTACAAATATCAAGGAGACGGTGACCACATTGTGCATTGTCGGTCTACCCCGGGACTCACCCGGCAAACCCAATACTTGCTTAAAAAAAATATATAAAATCAACCCTTTGACCTGTCGTTTTGAAACTTACATACATCGTAGAAAGTACCTCGAGCTACCATGCCTGTGATTTTGGTGAACCTACTATAAATATCGCGGAGACGGCGATCTCATTGTAAATTGGTGGTTCAATTCACCTGGCCAGAGCTAATCGCCCTTTAGAAAATCGTATAAAATGAACCCTTTGATTGATCGTTTTAAAACTTACACACATCGTTGAAAGTAATACGGTATACCATACCCGTGAATTTAGTTAGCCTACTACAAATATCAAGCAGACGGTGACCACATTGTGCATTGTCGGTCTATCCCGGGACTCACCCGGCAAACCCAATACTTGCTTAAAAAAAATATATAAAATCAACCCTTTGACCGATCGTTTTGAAACGTACACACATCGTAGAAAGTACCTCGAGCTACCAAGCCTGTGAGTTTGGTTAGCCAACTACAAATATCTCGGAGACAGCGATCTCATTGTGCATTGGTGGTTCAATTCACCCGGCCACAGCTAATCGCCCTTTAGAAAATCGTATAAAATCAACCCTTTGACCGATCGTTTTGAAACTTACACACATCGTGGAAAGTACCTCGAGCTACCATGCCTGTGAGTTTGGTTAATCAACTACAAATTTCTCGGAGACGGCGATCTCATTGTGCATTGGTGGTCTAATGATGTATTCACCCGGCAACAGCTAAACGCCCTTTAGAAAATCGTATAAAATCAACCCTTTGACTGATCGTTTTGAAACTTACACACAACGTAGAAAATACCTTGAGCTACCATGCCTGTAATTTTGGTGAATCTACTTCAAATATCACGGAGACGGGGATCTCATTGTGCATTGTCGGTACAGCGATCAGCATACGCGTGATGTATTACTATAAATGACGTACAATCGTGTTTTAAAAAATTCCAAAAATCTTATAAAAGCAACCCTTTGACTTGTCGTTTTGAAACTTACACACATCGTAGAAAAAACCTCGAGCTACCATGCCTGTGAGTTTGGTTAGCCAACTACAAATATCTCGGAGACGGCGATCTCATTGTGCATTGGTGGTTCAATTCACCCGGCCACAGCTATTCGCCCTTTAGAAAATCGTATAAAATCAACCCTTTGACTGATCATTTTAAAACTTACTCACATCGTAGAAAGTAATACGGTCTACCATACCCGTGAATTTAGTTAGCCTACTACAAATATCAAGGAGACGGTGACCACATTGTGCATTGTCGGTCTACCCCGGGACTCACCCAGCAAACCCAATACTTGCTTAAAAAAAATATATAAAATCAACCCTTTGACCTGTCGTTTTGAAACTTACACACATCGTAGAAAGTACCTTGATCTACCATGCCTGTGATTTTGGTGAACCTACTACAAATATCACGGAGACGGTGATCTCATTGTGCATTGTCGGTACAGCGATCAGCATACGCGTGCTGTATAACTATAAATTACGTACAATCGTGTTTTAAAAAATTCCAAAAATCTTATAAAATCAACCCTTTGACCTGTCGTTTTGAAACTTACACACATCGTAAAAAACACCTCGAGCTGACATGCCTGTGATTTTGGTGAACCTACTACAAATATCACGGAGACGGTGATCTCATTGTGCATTGTCGGTACAGCGATCAGCATACGCGTGCTGTATAACTATAAATTACGTACAATCATGTTTTCAAAAATTTCCAAAAATCGTATGAAATCAACCCTTTGACTGATCATTTTAAAACTTACACACATCGTAGAAAGTAATACGGTCTACCATGCCCGTGAATTTAGTTAGCCTACTACAAATATCAAGGAGACGGTGACCACATTGTGCATTGTCGGTCTACCCCGGGACTCACCCGGCAAACCTAATACTTGCTTAAAAAAAATATATAAAATCAACCCTTTGACCGATCGTTTTGAAACGTACACACATCGTAGAAAGTACCTCGAGCTACCATGCCTGTGAGTTTGGTTAGCCAACTACAAATATCTCGGAGACAGCGATCTCATTGTGCATTGGTGGTTCAATTCACCCGGCCACAGCTATTCGCCCTTTAGAAAATCGTATAAAATCAACCCTTTGACTTGTCGTTTTGAAACTTACACACATTGTAGAGAGTACCTGGAGCTACCATGCCTGTGATTTTGGTGAACCTACTACAAAATTTATTACGGAGACGGTGACCACATTGTGCATTCTCGGTCTACCCCGGGACTCGCCCAGCAAACCCAATACTTGCTTAAAAAAAATATATAAAATCAACCCTTTGACCTGTCGTTTTGAAACTTACACACATCGTAGAAAGTACCTTGATCTAACATGCCTGTGATTTTGGTGAACCTACTACAAAATATATTACGGAGACGGTGACCACATTGTGCATTCTCGGTCTACCCCGGGACTCACCCAGCAAACCAAATACTTGCTTAAAAAAAATATATAAAATCAACCCTTTGACCTGTCGTTTTGAAACTTACACACATCGTAGAAAGTACCTTGATCTACCATGCCTGTGATTTTGGTGAACCTACTACAAAATATATTACGGAGACGGTGACCACATTGTGCATTCTCGGTCTACCCCGGGACTCACCCAGCAAACCCAATACTTGCTTAAAAAAAATATATAAAATCAACCCTTTGACCTGTCGTTTTGAAACTTACATACATCGTAGAAAGTACCTCGAGCTACCATGCCTGTGATTTTGGTGAACCTACTACAAATATCGCGGAGTCGGTGATCTCATTGTGCATTGTCGGTACAGCGATCAGCATACGCGTGCTGTATAACTTTAAATGACGTACAATCGTGTTTTAAAAAATTCCAAAAATCTTATAAAATCAACCCTTTGACCTGTCGTTTTGAAACTTACACACATCGTAAAAAACACCTCGAGCTGACATGCCTGTGATTTTGGTGAACCTACTACAAATATCACGGAGACGGTGATCTCATTGTGCATTGTCAGTACAGCGATCAGCATACGCGTGCTGTATAACTATAAATTACGTACAATCGTGTTTTCAAAAATTTCCAAAAATCGTATAAAATCAACCCTTTGACTGATCATTTTAAAACTTACACACATCGTAGAAAGTAATACGGTCTACCATACCCGTGAATTTAGTTAGCCTACTACAAATATCAAGGAGACGGTGACCACATTGTGCATTGTCGGTCTACCCCGGGACTCACCCAGCAAACCCAATACTTGCTTAAAAAAAATATATAAAATCAACCCTTTGACCTGTCGTTTTGAAACTTACATACATCGTAGAAAGTACCTCGAGCTACCATGCCTGTGATTTTGGTGAACCTACTACAAATATCGCGGAGTCGGTGATCTCATTGTGCATTGTCGGTACAGCGATCAGCATACGCGTGCTGTATAACTTTAAATGACGTACAATCGTGTTTTAAAAAATTCCAAAAATCGTATAAAATCAACCCTTTGACTGATCATTTTAAAACTTACACACATCGTAGAAAGTAATACGGTCTACCATACCCGTGAATTTAGTTAGCCTACTACAAATATCAAGGAGACGGTGACCACATTGTGCATTGTCGGTCTACCCCGGGACTCACCCGGCAAACCCAATACTTGCTTAAAAAAAATATATAAAATCAACCCTTTGACCTGTCGTTTTGAAACTTACATACATCGTAGAAAGTACCTCGAGCTACCATGCCTGTGATTTTGGTGAACCTACTATAAATATCGCGGAGACGGCGATCCCATTGTAAATTGGTGGTTCAATTCACCTGGCCAGAGCTAATCGCCCTTTAGAAAATCGTATAAAATGAACCCTTTGATTGATCGTTTTAAAACTTACACACATCGTTGAAAGTAATACGGTATACCATACCCGTGAATTTAGTTAGCCTACTACAAATATCAAGCAGACGGTGACCACATTGTGCATTGTCGGTCTATCCCGGGACTCACCCGGCAAACCCAATACTTGCTTAAAAAAAATATATAAAATCAACCCTTTGACCGATCGTTTTGAAACGTACACACATCGTAGAAAGTACCTCGAGCTACCAAGCCTGTGAGTTTGGTTAGCCAACTACAAATATCTCGGAGACAGCGATCTCATTGTGCATTGGTGGTTCAATTCACCCGGCCACAGCTAATCGCCCTTTAGAAAATCGTATAAAATCAACCCTTTGACCGATCATTTTAAAACTTACACACATCGTAGAAAGTAATACGGTCTACCATACCCGTGAATTTAGTTAGCCTACTACAAATATCAAGGAGACGGTGACCACATTGTGCATTGTCGGTCTACCCCGGGACTCACCCGGCAAACCTAATACTTGCTTAAAAAAAATATATAAAATCAACCCTTTGACCTGTCGTTTTGAAACGTACACACATCGTAGAAAGTACCTCGAGCTACCATGCCTGTGAGTTTGGTTAGCCAACTACAAATATCTCGGAGATAGCGATCTCATTGTGCATTGGTGGTTCAATTCACCCGGCCACAGCTATTCGCCCTTTAGAAAATCGTATAAAATCAACCCTTTGACTTGTCGTTTTGAAACTTACACACATTGTAGAGAGTACCTCGAGCTACCATGCCTGTGATTTTGGTGAACCTACTACAAAATATATTACGGAGACGGTGACCACATTGTGCATTCTCGGTCTACCCCGGGACTCGCCCAGCAAACCCAATACTTGCTTAAAAAAAATATATAAAATCAACCCTTTGACCTGTCGTTTTGAAACTTACACACATCGTAGAAAGTACCTTGATCTACCATGCCTGTGATTTTGGTGAACCTACTACAAAATATATTACGGAGACGGTGACCACATTGTGCATTCTCGGTCTACCCCGGGACTCACCAAGCAAACCCAATACTTGCTTAAAAAAAATATATAAAATCAACCCTTTGACCTGTCGTTTTGAAACTTACACACATCGTAGAAAGTACCTTGATCTACCATGCCTGTGATTTTGGTGAACCTACTACAAAATATATTACGGAGACGGTGACCACATTGTGCATTCTCGGTCTACCCCGGGACTCACCCAGCAAACCCAATACTTGCTTAAAAAAAATATATAAAATCAACCCTTTGACCTGTCGTTTTGAAACTTACACACATCGTAGAAAGTACCTTGATCTACCATGCCTGTGATTTTGGTGAACCTACTAAAAATATCACGGAGACGGTGATCTCATTGTAAATTGTCGGTACAGCGATCACCATACGCGTGTTGTATAACTATAAATTACGTACAATCGTGTTTTAAAAAATTCCAAAAATCTTATAAAATCAACCCTTTGACCTGTCGTTTTGAAACTTACACACATCGTAGAAAGTACCTTGATCTACCATGCCTGTGATTTTGGTGAACCTACTAAAAATATCACGGAGACGGTGATCTCATTGTAAATTGTCGGTACAGCGATCACCATACGCGTGTTGTATAACTATAAATTACGTACAATCGTGTTTTCAAAAATTTCCAAAAATCGTATAAAATCAACCCTTTGACTGATCATTTTAAAACTTACACACATCGTAGAAAGTAATACGGTCTACCATACCCGTGAATTTAGTTAGCCTACTACAAATATCAAGGAGACGGTGACCACATTGTGCATTGTCGGTCTACCCCGGGACTCACCCGGCAAACCTAATACTTGCTTAAAAAAAATATATAATATCAACCCTTTGACCTGTCGTTTTGAAACTTACACACATTGTAGAGAGTACCTCGAGCTACCATGCCTGTGATTTTGGTGAACCTACTACAAAATATATTACGGAGACGGTGACCACATTGTGCATTCTCGGTCTACCCCGGGACTCACCCAGCAAACCCAATACTTGCTTAAAAAAAATATATAAAATCAACCCTTTGACCTGTCGTTTTGAAACTTACACACATCGTAGAAAGTACCTTGATCTACCATGCCTGTGATTTTGGTGAACCTACTACAAAATATATTACGGAGACGGTGACCACATTGTGCATTCTCGGTCTACCCCGGGACTCACCCAGCAAACCAAATACTTGCTTAAAAAAAATATATAAAATCAACCCTTTGACCTGTCGTTTTGAAACTTACACACATCGTAGAAAGTACCTTGATCTACCATGCCTGTGATTTTGGTGAACCTACTAAAAATATCACGGAGACGGTGATCTCATTGTAAATTGTCGGTACAGCGATCACCATACGCGTGTTGTATAACTATAAATTACGTACAATCGTGTTTTAAAAAATTCCAAAAATCTTATAAAATCAACCCTTTGACCTGTCGTTTTGAAACTTACACACATCGTAAAAAACACCTCGAGCTGACATGCCTGTGATTTTGGTGAACCTACTACAAATATCACGGAGACGGTGATCTCATTGTGCATTGTCAGTACAGCGATCAGCATACGCGTGCTGTATAACTATAAATTACGTACAATCGTGTTTTCAAAAATTTCCAAAAATCGTATAAAATCAACCCTTTGACTGATCATTTTAAAACTTACACACATCGTAGAAAGTAATACGGTCTACCATACCCGTGAATTTAGTTAGCCTACTACAAATATCAAGGAGACGGTGACCACATTGTGCATTGTCGGTCTACCCCGGGACTCACCCAGCAAACCCAATACTTGCTTAAAAAAAATATATAAAATCAACCCTTTGACCTGTCGTTTTGAAACTTACATACATCGTAGAAAGTACCTCGAGCTACCATGCCTGTGATTTTGGTGAACCTACTACAAATATCGCGGAGTCGGTGATCTCATTGTGCATTGTCGGTACAGCGATCAGCATACGCGTGCTGTATAACTTTAAATGACGTACAATCGTGTTTTAAAAAATTCCAAAAATCGTATAAAATCAACCCTTTGACTGATCATTTTAAAACTTACACACATCGTAGAAAGTAATACGGTCTACCATACCCGTGAATTTAGTTAGCCTACTACAAATATCAAGGAGACGGTGACCACATTGTGCATTGTCGGTCTACCCCGGGACTCACCCGGCAAACCTAATACTTGCTTAAAAAAAATATATAATATCAACCCTTTGACCTGTCGTTTTGAAACTTACACACATTGTAGAGAGTACCTCGAGCTACCATGCCTGTGATTTTGGTGAACCTACTACAAAATATATTACGGAGACGGTGACCACATTGTGCATTCTCGGTCTACCCCGGGACTCACCAAGCAAACCCAATACTTGCTTAAAAAAAATATATAAAATCAACCCTTTGACCTGTCGTTTTGAAACTTACACACATCGTAGAAAGTACCTTGATCTACCATGCCTGTGATTTTGGTGAACCTACTACAAAATATATTACGGAGACGGTGACCACATTGTGCATTCTCGGTCTACCCCGGGGCTCACCCAGCAAACCCAATACTTGCTTAAAAAAAAATATATAAAATCAACACTTTGACCTGTCGTTTTGAAACTTACACACATCGTAGAAAGTACCTTGATCTACCATGCCTGTGATTTTGGTGAACCTACTAAAAATATCACGGAGACGGTGATCTCATTGTAAATTGTCGGTACAGCGATCACCATACGCGTGTTGTATAACTATAAATTACGTACAATCGTGTTTTAAAAAATTCCAAAAATCTTATAAAATCAACCCTTTGACCTGTCGTTTTGAAACTTACACACATCGTAAAAAACACCTCGAGCTGACATGCCTGTGATTTTGGTGAACCTACTACAAAATATATTACGGAGACGGTGACCACATTGTGCATTCTCGGTCTACCCCGGGACTCACCCAGCAAACCCAATACTTGCTTAAAAAAAATATATAAAATCAACCCTTTGACCTGTCGTTTTGAAACTTACACACATCGTAGAAAGTACCTTGATCTACCATGCCTGTGATTTTGGTGAACCTACTACAAAATATATTACGGAGACGGTGACCACATTGTGCATTCTCGGTCTACCCCGGGACTCACCCAGCAAACCCAATACTTGCTTAAAAAAAATATATAAAATCAACCCTTTGACCTGTCGTTTTGAAACTTACACACATCGTAGAAAGTACCTTGATCTACCATGCCTGTGATTTTGGTGAACCTACTACAAATATCACGGAGACGGTGATCTCATTGTAAATTGTCGGTACAGCGATCACCATACGCGTGTTGTATAACTATAAATTACGTACAATCGTGTTTTAAAAAATTCCAAAAATCTTATAAAATCAACTCTTTGACCTGTCGTTTTGAAACTTACACACATCGTAGAAAGTAATACAGTCTACCATACCCGTGAATTTAGTTAGCCTACTACAAATATCAAGGAGACGGTGACCACATTGTGCATTGTCGGTCTACCCCGGGACTCACCCGGCAAACCTAATACTTGCTTAAAAAAAATATATAATATCAACCCTTTGACCTGTCGTTTTGAAACTTACACACATTGTAGAGAGTACCTCGAGCTACCATGCCTGTGATTTTGGTGAACCTACTACAAAATATATTACGGAGACGGTGACCACATTGTGCATTGTCGGTCTACCCCGGGACTCACCCAGCAAACCCTATACTTGCTTAAAAAAAATATATAAAATCAACCCTTTGACCTGTCGTTTTGAAACTTACATACATCGTAGAAAGTACCTCGAGCTACCATGCCTGTGATTTTGGTGAACCTACTACAAATATCGCGGGGACGGTGATCTCATTGTGCATTGTCGGTACAGCGATCAGCATACGCGTGCTGTATAACTTTAAATGACGTACAATCGTGTTTTAAAAAATTCCAAAAATCTTATAAAATCACCCCTTTGACCTGTCGTTTTGAAACTTACACATATCATAGAAAGTACCTCGAGCTACAATGCCTGTGATTTTGGTGAACCTACTACAAATATCACGGAGACGGTGATCTCATTGTGCATTGTCGGTACAGCGATCAGCATACGCGTGCTGTATAACTATAAATTACGTACAATCGTGTTTTAAAAAATTCCAAAAATCTTATAAAATCAACCCTTTGACCTGTCGTTTTGAAACTTACACACATCGTAAAAAACACCTCGAGCTGACATGCCTGTGATTTTGGTGAACCTACTACAAATATCACGGGGACGGTGATCTCATTGTGCATTGTCGGTACAGCGATCAGCATACGCGTGCTGTATAACTATAAATTACGTACAATCATGTTTTCAAAAATTTCCAAAAATCGTATAAAATCAACCCTTTGACTGATCATTTTAAAACTTACACACATCGTAGAAAGTAATACGGTCTACCATGCCCGTGAATTTAGTTAGCCTACTACAAATATCAAGGAGACGGTGACCACATTGTGCATTGTCGGTCTACCCCGGGACTCACCCGGCAAACCTAATACTTGCTTAAAAAAAATATATAAAATCAACCCTTTGACCGATCGTTTTGAAACGTACACACATCGTAGAAAGTACCTCGAGCTACCATGCCTGTGAGTTTGGTTAGCCAACTACAAATATCTCGGAGACAGCGATCTCATTGTGCATTGGTGGTTCAATTCACCCGGCCACAGCTATTCGCCCTTTAGAAAATCGTATAAAATCAACCCTTTGACTTGTCGTTTTGAAACTTACACACATTGTAGAGAGTACCTCGAGCTACCATGCCTGTGATTTTGGTGAACCTACTACAAAATATATTACGGAGACGGTGACCACATTGTGCATTCTCGGTCTACCCCGGGACTCACCAAGCAAACCCAATACTTGCTTAAAAAAAATATATAAAATCAACCCTTTGACCTGTCGTTTTGAAACTTACACACATCGTAGAAAGTACCTTGATCTACCATGCCTGTGATTTTGGTGAACCTACTACAAAATATATTACGGAGACGGTGACCACATTGTGCATTCTCGGTCTACCCCGGGGCTCACCCAGCAAACCCAATACTTGCTTAAAAAAAATATATAAAATCAACACTTTGACCTGTCGTTTTGAAACTTACACACATCGTAGAAAGTACCTTGATCTACCATGCCTGTGATTTTGGTGAACCTACTAAAAATATCACGGAGACGGTGATCTCATTGTAAATTGTCGGTACAGCGATCACCATACGCGTGTTGTATAACTATAAATTACGTACAATCGTGTTTTAAAAAATTCCAAAAATCTTATAAAATCAACCCTTTGACCTGTCGTTTTGAAACTTACACACATCGTAAAAAACACCTCGAGCTGACATGCCTGTGATTTTGGTGAACCTACTACAAATATCACGGAGACGGTGATCTCATTGTGCATTGTCAGTACAGCGATCAGCATACGCGTGCTGTATAACTATAAATTACGTACAATCGTGTTTTCAAAAATTTCCAAAAATCGTATAAAATCAACCCTTTGACTGATCATTTTAAAACTTACACACATCGTAGAAAGTAATACGGTCTACCATACCCGTGAATTTAGTTAGCCTACTACAAATATCAAGGAGACGGTGACCACATTGTGCATTGTCGGTCTACCCCGGGACTCACCCAGCAAACCCAATACTTGCTTAAAAAAAATATATAAAATCAACCCTTTGACCTGTCGTTTTGAAACTTACATACATCGTAGAAAGTACCTCGAGCTACCATGCCTGTGATTTTGGTGAACCTACTACAAATATCGCGGAGTCGGTGATCTCATTGTGCATTGTCGGTACAGCGATCAGCATACGCGTGCTGTATAACTTTAAATGACGTACAATCGTGTTTTAAAAAATTCCAAAAATCGTATAAAACCAACCCTTTGACTGATCATTTTAAAACTTACACACATCGTAGAAAGTAATACGGTCTACCATACCCGTGAATTTAGTTAGCCTACTACAAATATCAAGGAGACGGTGACCACATTGTGCATTGTCGGTCTACCCCGGGACTCACCCGGCAAACCTAATACTTGCTTAAAAAAAATATATAATATCAACCCTTTGACCTGTCGTTTTGAAACTTACACACATTGTAGAGAGTACCTCGAGCTACCATGCCTGTGATTTTGGTGAACCTACTACAAAATATATTACGGAGACGGTGACCACATTGTGCATTCTCGGTCTACCCCGGGACTCACCCAGCAAACCCAATACTTGCTTAAAAAAAATATATAAAATCAACCCTTTGACCTGTCGTTTTGAAACTTACACACATCGTAGAAAGTACCTTGATCTACCATGCCTGTGATTTTGGTGAACCTACTACAAAATATGTTACGGAGACGGTGACCACATTGTGCATTCTCGGTCTACCCCGGGACTCACCCAGCAAACCAAATACTTGCTTAAAAAAAATATATAAAATCAACCCTTTGACCTGTCGTTTTGAAACTTACACACATCGTAGAAAGTACCTTGATCTACCATGCCTGTGATTGTGGTGAACCTACTACAAAATATATTACGGAGACGGTGACCACATTGTGCATTCTCGGTCTACCCCGGGACTCACCCAGCAAACCCAATACTTGCTTAAAAAAAATATATAAAATCAACCCTTTGACCTGTCGTTTTGAAACTTACACACATCGTAGAAAGTACCTTGATCTACCATGCCTGTGATTTTGGTGAACCTACTACAAAATATATTACGGAGACGGTGACCACATTGTGCATTCTCGGTCTACCCCGGGACTCACCCAGCAAACCCAATACTTGCTTAAAAAAAATATATAAAATCAACCCTTTGACCTGTCGTTTTGAAACTTACACACATCGTAGAAAGTACCTTGATCTACCATGCCTGTGATTTTGGTGAACCTACTACAAATATCACGGAGACGGTGATCTCATTGTAAATTGTCGGTACAGCGATCACCATACGCGTGTTGTATAACTATAAACTACGTACAATCGTGTTTTAAAAAATTCCAAAAATCTTATAAAATCAACCCTTTGACCTGTCGTTTTGAAACTTACACACATCGTAGAAAGTAATACAGTCTACCATACCCGTGAATTTAGTTAGCCTACTACAAATATCAAGGAGACGGTGACCACATTGTGCATTGTCGGTCTACCCCGGGACTCACCCGGCAAACCTAATACTTGCTTAAAAAAAATATATAATATCAACCCTTTGACCTGTCGTTTTGAAACTTACACACATTGTAGAGAGTACCTCGAGCTACCATGCCTGTGATTTTGGTGAACCTACTACAAAATATATTACGGAGACGGTGACCACATTGTGCATTCTCGGTCTACCCCGGGACTCACCCAGCAAACCCAATACTTGCTTAAAAAAAATATATAAAATCAACCCTTTGACTGATCATTATAAAACTTACACACATCGTAGAAAGTAATACGGTCTACCATACCCGTGAATTTAGTTAGCCTACTACAAATATCAAGGAGACGGTGACCACATTGTGCATTGTCGGTCTACCCCGGGACTCACCCAGCAAACCCTATACTTGCTTAAAAAAAATATATAAAATCAACCCTTTGACCTGTCGTTTTGAAACTTACATACATCGTAGAAAGTACCTCGAGCTACCATGCCTGTGATTTTGGTGAACCTACTACAAATATCGCGGGGACGGTGATCTCATTGTGCATTGTCGGTACAGCGATCAGCATACGCGTGCTGTATAACTTTAAATGACGTACAATCGTGTTTTAAAAAATTCCAAAAATCTTATAAAATCACCCCTTTGACCTGTCGTTTTGAAACTTACACATATCATAGAAAGTACCTCGAGCTACAATGCCTGTGATTTTGGTGAACCTACTACAAATATCACGGAGACGGTGATCTCATTGTGCATTGTCGGTACAGCGATCAGCATACGCGTGCTGTATAACTATAAATTACGTACAATCGTGTTTTCAAAAATTTCCAAAAATCGTATAAAATCAACCCTTTGACTGATCATTTTAAAACTTACACACATCGTAGAAAGTAATACGGTCTACCATACCCGTGAATTTAGTTAGCCAACTACAAATATCTCGGAGACAGCGATCTCATTGTGCATTGGTGGTTCAATTCACCCGGCCACAGCTAATCGCCCTTTAGAAAATCGTATAAAATCAACCCTTTGACTTGTCGTTTTGAAACTTACGCACATTGTAGAGAGTACCTCGAGCTACCATGCCTGTGATTTTGGTGAACCTACTACAAAATATATTACGGAGACGGTGACCACATTGTGCATTCTCGGTCTACCCCGGGACTCACCCAGCAAACCCAATACTTGCTTAAAAAAAATATATAAAATCAACCCTTTGACTGATCATTATAAAACTTACACACATCGTAGAAAGTAATACGGTCTACCATACCCGTGAATTTAGTTAGCCTACTACAAATATCAAGGAGACGGTGACCACATTGTGCATTGTCGGTCTACCCCGGGACTCACCCGGCAAACCCAATACTTGCTTAAAAAAAATATATAAAATCAACCCTTTGACCTGTCGTTTTGAAACTTACATACATCGTAGAAAGTACCTCGAGCTACCATGCCTGTGATTTTGGTGAACCTACTATAAATATCGCGGAGACGGCGATCCCATTGTAAATTGGTGGTTCAATTCACCTGGCCAGAGCTAATCGCCCTTTAGAAAATCGTATAAAATGAACCCTTTGATTGATCGTTTTAAAACTTACACACATCGTTGAAAGTAATACGGTATACCATACCCGTGAATTTAGTTAGCCTACTACAAATATCAAGCAGACGGTGACCACATTGTGCATTGTCGGTCTATCCCGGGACTCACCCGGCAAACCCAATACTTGCTTAAAAAAAATATATAAAATCAACCCTTTGACCGATCGTTTTGAAACGTACACACATCGTAGAAAGTACCTCGAGCTACCAAGCCTGTGAGTTTGGTTAGCCAACTACAAATATCTCGGAGACAGCGATCTCATTGTGCATTGGTGGTTCAATTCACCCGGCCACAGCTAATCGCCCTTTAGAAAATCGTATAAAATCAACCCTTTGACCGATCGTTTTGAAACTTACACACATCGTGGAAAGTACCTCGAGCTACCATGCCTGTGAGTTTGGTTAATCAATTACAAATTTCTCGGAGACGGCGATCTCATTGTGCATTGGTGGTCTAATGATGTATTCACCCGGCAACAGCTAAACGCCCTTTAGAAAATCGTATAAAATCAACCCTTTGACTGATCGTTTTGAAACTTACACACAACGTAGAAAGTACCTCGAGCTACCATGCCTGTAATTTTGGTGAATCTACTTCAAATATCACGGAGACGGCGATCTCATTGTGCATTGTCGGTACAGCGATCAGCATACGCGTGATGTATTACTATAAATGACGTACAATCGTGTTTTAAAAAATTCCAAAAATCTTATAAAATCAACCCTTTGACTTTTCGTTTTGAAACTTACACACATCGTAGAAAAAACCTCGAGCTACCATGCCTGTGAGTTTGGTTAGCCAACTACAAATATCTCGGAGACGGCGATCTCATTGTGCATTGGTGGTTCAATTCACCCAGCTAGAGCTAATCGCCCTTTAGAAAATCGTATAAAATCAACCCTTTGACCTGTCAATTTGAAACTTACACACATCGTAGAAACTACTTCGAGCTACCATGCCTGTGATTTTGGTGAACCTACTACAAATATCACGGAGACGGTGATCTCATTGTGCATTGTCGGTACAGCGATCAGCATACGCGTGCTGTATAACTTTAAATTACGTACAATCGTGTTTTAAGAAATTCCAAAAATCTTATAAAATCAACCCTTTGACTGATCGTTTTAAAACTTACACACATCGTAGAAAGTAATACGGTCTACCATATCCGTGAATTTGGTTAGCCTACTACAAATATCAAGGAGACGGTGACCACATTGTGCATTGTCGGTCTACCCCGGGACTCACCCAGCAAACCCAATACTTGCTTAAAAAAAATATATAAAATCAACCCTTTGACCGATCGTTTTGAAACTTACACACATCGTAAAAAGTACCTCGACCTCCCATGCTTCTGATTTTGGTGAACCTACTACAAATATCTCGGAGACGGCGATCTCATTGTGCATTGGTGGTCTAATGATGTATTCACCCGGCAACAGCTAAACGCCCTTTAGAAAATCGTATAAAATCAACCCTTTGACTGATCGTTTTGAAACGTACACACATCGTAGAAAGTACCTTGAGCTACCATGCCTGTGAGTTTGGTTAGCCAACTACAATTATCTCGGAGACGGCGATCTCATTGTGCATTGGTGGTTCAATTCACCCGGCCACAGCTAAACACCGTTTAGAAAATCGTATAAAATCAACCCTTTGACCGATCGTTTTAAAACTTAGACACATCGTAAAAAGTACCTCGACCTACCATGCTTCTGATTTTGGTGAACCTACTACAAATATCACGGAGACGGTGACCTCATTGAGCATTGTCGGTCTACCCCGGGACTCACCTGGCAAACCCAATACTTGCTTAAAAAAAATATATAAAATCAACCCTTTGACCGATCGTTTTAAAACTTACACACATCGTAGAAAATAATACGGTATACCATACCCTTGAATTTAGTTAACCTACTACAAATATGAAGCAGACGGTGACCACATTGTGCATTGTCGGTCTACCCCGGGACTCACCCGGCAAACCCAATACTTGCTTAAAAAAAATATATAATATCAACCCTTTGACCGATCGTTTTGAAACGTACACAAATCGTAGAAAGTACCTCGAGCTATCATGCCTGTGAGTTTGGTTAGCCAACTACAAATATCTCGGAGACGGCGATTTCATTGTGCATTGTCGGTACAGCGATCAGCATACGCGTGCTGTATAACTTTAAATTACGTACAATCGTGTTTTAAAAAATTCCAAAAATCTTATAAAATCACCCCTTTTACCTGTCGGTTTGAAACTTACACATATCGTAGAAAGTACCTCGAGCTACAATGCCTGTGATTTTGGTGAACCTACTACAATTATCACGGAGACGGCGATCTCATTGTGCATTGTCGGTACAGCGATCAGCATACGCGTGCTGTATAACTTTAAATTACGTACAATCGTGTTTTAAAAAATTCCAAAAATCTTATAAAATCAACCCTTTGACTTGTCGTTTTGAAACTTACACACATCGTAGAAAAAACCTCGAGCTACCATGCCTGTGAGTTTGGTTAGCCAACTACAAATATCTCGGAGACGGCGATCTCATTGTGCATTGGTGGTTCAATTCACCCGGCTAGAGCTAATCGCCCTTTAGAAAATCGTATAAAATCAACCCTTTGATTGATCGTTTTAAAACTTACACACATCGTTGAAAGTAATACGGTATACCATACCGGTGAATTTAGTTACCCTACTACAAATATCAAGCAGACCGTGACCACATTGTGCATTGTCGGTCTACCCCGGGACTCACCTGGCAAACCCAATACATGCTTAAAAAAAATATATAAAATCAACCCTTTGACCGATCGTTTTGAAACGTACACACATCGTAGAAATTACCTCGAGCTACAGCTAATCGCCCTTTAGAAAATCGTATAAAATCAACCCTTTGACTTGTCGTTTTGAAACTTACACATATCGTAGAAAGTACCTCGAGCTACCATGCCTGTAATTTTGGTGAACCTACTACAAATATCTCGGAGACGGCGATCTCATTGTGCATTGGTGGTTCAATTCACCCGGCCACAGCTAAACGCCCTTTAGAAAATCGTATAAAATCAACCCTTTGACCGATCGTTTTAAAACTTAGACACATCGTAAAAAGTACCTCGAGCTACCATGCTTCTGATTTTGGTGAACCTACTACAAATATCACGGAGACGGTGACCTCATTGTGCATTGTCGGTCTACCCCGGGACTCACCCGGCAAACCCAATACTTGCTTAAAAAAAATATATAAAATCAACTCTTTGACTGATCGTTTTGAAACGTACACACATCGTAGAAAGTACCTTGAGCTACCATGCCTGTGAGTTTGGTTAGCCAACTACAAATATCTCGGAGACGGCGATCTCATTGTGCATTGGTGGTTCAATTCACCCAGCTAGAGCTAATCGCCCTTTAGAAAATCGTATAAAATCAACCCTTTGACCTGTCAATTTGAAACTTACACACATCGTAGAAACTACTTCGAGCTACCATGCCTGTGATTTTGGTGAACCTACTACAAATATCACGGAGACGGTGATCTCATTGTGCATTGTCGGTACAGCGATCAGCATACGCGTGCTGTATCCCACTATCCAATATTTTGTTCTAGCAATGTCAATAGGATGTCATTTTGGAACATGTAACATCACAGATTGCGTTCCATATAAGTACGTTTAACATCCCTGTGATCTTATTTCTACCGCAATGATGTCTTTCATAAAACATCTTTTGAACGTCACTTTTCAACATCCATAGAACAGTTTAAAACAGCTATCCCTGTGATTGTAATTTTACCGCAGTGATGTATTTCATGAAACATCTATGAAACATCACTTTTTAACATCCGTATAACAGTTTAATACAACCGTAATATGCATAAAAACATATTCCTCTATGAACCATTAATGGATGTTACAAAGTAACAATATTTGTAACATCCACATTTAACAGTTCAAAATGTACAACTATAATATGCATAAAATGTTCCAATTTAAATAGGGACACATAGGATCATAAAATTTTAAATAAATTAACATCAATTTTGAAAAGTAATCATATTTTATTACATACAAGTTCACAAAATATATTAAATGTATTTAGCATTGTATCATAATTAAATAACCGCATGGCATAATGATGAATTGAATGCCAAGTCGCTTGATAATCTAGTAAAAAAACACTTGAATTTAATATTTTCTAAACTGATACAGAACATTTCAGACATCTGAGTAGTGTTAATTATATGAACACCAATTTTAAATGAAGATAGTGGAACAGTAGTTGATTCAGAATAGTTAAGGAACTGTTTGACAAGCAATTTAACAGGTTTTTTTATAGGGTTGAACAATATGATGGACAGATACAATTGAACCATCATTTAACATAATATTCTTATCTTTTTCTTTAAGAATATTTATTAAGATATTAGAAAATGGTAAAACCAATTTTTCATAAAGTATGTCGGTACTTTTAATAAGTTGAGAAAAAATGTTATGTCTTATTTCATTGTATAAAGCAGGGCTCTGAGAAAATAATTGAGGAGGAAGTTCGCCATATAATATGTTTTGTTTTTCTATTATTCTTTTAAAGATTTCCTGTAGAGGGTATTTGATGGATTTTATTGATTTCTTTATGTCACCTAAGTAATTTTCATATTGAAAACAGCTAAAATTATCAAATGGACCATGTATGAGTACAAACATTGGTAAGTGAATTAAACTATGTACATTATACGTTATTAAATGAGAGCCATACAGAACTGAATAATTCCTGACAAATTCTTTAAGAAATTGGAATGCTAAATCATTATATGTACAACAAGTATCAGCACACGTTAAAATTTTAATTGCATATACTAATAACAAAAAATGAAAATAAAATTGTTTTTTTAAGTTGCTTTTTAAGACTATCTGACCAAAATATAACAAAAATGTCCTTAGTTCTGTCGCTTTATAATATTCAATATCGTCCAATGGTCTTGGTAGGCGACAAAGCTCAGCTGGTACATACTGTTTTAAATTATTTAATTCAAAGTTTATCTTTTCTTTTTTCACCTTTTCTAATCGCACTTGTTTATTGCCTTTAACCCACATTTCTATTAACCGTTTAACGACACCCAGACATACATTGTGCATGTAATCTAATACAACAATTTCTACTATATTAATTGGTAGGCGTATCAATGGACTGTCACCTTTGTGATAATCATCATCAGTCTTATTTCTAAAAGTCTCATTGGTCCTCAATGGTGTATCTAAACCAGGGTATGTCATACGGTGCTCAAGGTATGTCCCTTCTTCAGTGCAAGATGTACATCCAAAATAAGCATTATGACTTTTGACATTAAGTAAAAAGGCCTTTGCCGGAGCATCACAGGATATATTAGATATTTCCAAGGTAAATAATGTATCATTTACGGTTAAACCATTATCTATAATCTCTAGTAAATCAATAATAAATGGATTAAGGAATTCTTCAATCGAATGGGGTTTCTGAAACCCATGAAAAATGCCTATAGGAATCACATGATTTCGTAATTCTTTAAAATTAATAACTGAAATCAATATGGGCCACAGTTGGCTCTTGGAACTTTTGGCTATGGGAAGTCCATCAATATTTATGCCTATTTTTAAAATGTGAGGTGTGATATATACTTGTGCATTATGCTTGCTTAAAAAAGGTAGTAGCATATTTTTAATACCTAAATGTACATACGAGCCACCAGAAACCGCAACAATTTCATGATTTTTAGGTGTTTTCATCAATGTCCTCACATCTTTCGGGACTTCTAGGCCTTCACTTCGTAATATTTGAAGTAAACTATTACAACAATTATGTGATACTTTATATTTTACAATAAATGATCGTAATTTATCACTTAAACTTAAATTCTGTGTTGTATTATTTTCTATTGATAAAGGTGTGTTATTAGTTACTTGGAATTTATTATGGTTATCAACATAAGGGATGCAATAATTTGAAGCAATTGGTTGATCTAATGTTTTAGAACATTCAGCAACAGGAGTTATAATATCAACTGATGTTTGTAACCATGGTGTAACATTTTTAACACAACCTGTTACATTAAAACTACTTACAGTTGGTACTATCTTCATATTAATAGAATTTACTCTTTGGCTACACTTTTCAAATTTTTGTTGTTCAGCTTTTAATAATTGTTTGAAATATTTTGATGATACAGCTGATATATCTTTCCTTTTTTTTGTATAACAATTCTAAAACCAAACAAATAAATAAAACATTATTAGATAAATAAGTAACAGGAATAGTTTAAAACAAATACTCAAGTCAAAATAATACATAAAATGAATAAATGTAATAAGAATTTAAGTCATATTTATATACATAGTATATACCTATATATGTACAGAAAAAGGTTGAATATGAATTATTGTATGCAAAGATATTCATTATTTATTATTTGATCTACCCAATCGAGTATTTCCGTGTCTTAACCAATTTGCTACTACTGTTTCATATTCAGAATCTGTCAATACATTGTTTGAATTTGCTTTAATTATCCCTGTTAACAATAATATCCACATAAATCAAAAGCTAGATTATGCATGATCATGATTCATGACAGAAAATAATAATTATAATATATGAGTGTTGAATTATCTAAGTATATGATGCAAACTCAGTTACTTTTAACTAGCTTAATAATTTCGGAACTGCCTAAAGCAACAGATATATTCTTCCCACGACCAGTCAAAGTGGCTATAACAGCGAATTCATCAATAAATATCTTTTGTAATACTCTTGTTATATTATTTTTTGTTCCACACCCACCAATACTTCTAATAAATGATTCCTAAAATGATAATATAATTTTAGATACCAAAAACATGAGTTTAATCTGATAAATGTATCAAGAATAGTTCATCAGCAAAGCAAATACCAGTTTTGAAACAAAATCAAGATCATGAACAATTTTATCTTCAATAGATAAAAATTCTTCTTTTGTCTTCATTGGAAATAGTGATAAAAAATCAGAATCAATGTATTGATTAGTTTTTGAAGAGTACCCTATATTATTATTTTTAGAATTGGATTCTAATACTTCAACTTTCGACAACAAACGATTCAACATAAAAGTATTAGCTACTAGTTCCTTTTGAATCTTTATCAGTGTTTCAGAAAGTGATTGATCTGTACTTATATTGTTATCTAGCCAATAAAAACAAGAAAAATAATTGTCAAATAAAAAATAAAAAAATAAATTATAATATTATTTTTACCAAAAACACGATCACTCTGTAATGAATTATATGAATTTGTAGCAATATAGGGTTTATAATGTGTTGTAGAGAAATTTGTGGTTGGTAGTGGATACATTAGCTGTTAAAAATAAGATAATAGGTAGTAATATTGTGTTTATGCAATAGAAATTAAAATAACAAGTATTTTAAGTACCTGATCTATGTTCCTGTTTGAGGAAAATTGATTATCAATTGAACCAGAAGTAGACGGGGTAGGATTTTGAACAGCCGGTAAAATGGATATTTGTTGATCATATATAGCTGGTACTGGAACATTGTTTACTTGCAACTCTGTGTAGTTTCTGCGCTCAAATTGTGTTTCAGAACAATTTGGGGTTTGTGATGTAGAAATCAACTGTTAAAAATAAAACAAATGGTAATATATTAATGAGCAATAGAAGTTAAAATAACAAGTATGTATTTTAAGTACTAGAGCTATGTTTTTGTTTGATGAAAACTCATCATCATCAATTGAGCCGGGAGCAGATGTGGTAGGATTTTGATCAGCTGGCAGAACTGATATTTGTTGTTTATAATATGTATCTGGTACTTTGTTTCCTTGCAACTCAGTATACTGTCTAGGTTCATAATATTCGCTTTCGATATGTTTTCTACTGTTTACAGGCATTATAGAGAAAGAACTTTCTGTAGAAGACCAAAATAGGCATTAAAAATATTTGGTACTTATAAAAGTAATAACTAAGAATCATTGCTATCAAATAAAAACAAAATACCTTCAACTTGACTTTCATCTGAAGATGAGCTTAGCAGACGTATCTTTTTTTTCTTGGGAGCTTCTTGTTCACTTTCTGTAACTGAGAACTCAATTTCCACTTGTTTGAGCCATGCCACTTTAAAATTCACTAAAAAAGAAGTAATTAAATATTAGAAATGAGTGATTAATATATAGTAATATATATAGTAATATATAGTAATATATGGTAATAAACATTTATTACCATATATTTTACCATCCAAAATTTTTACTTTGAATGATTTCCATGTATCATCTGGATCATCAGCCTTCATTAGTTCAACACTTGTCACTTTGAAGGGTGGCCATTGGCAATAATTAACTAATGAAATATTAGATCCATTCAAATCTTCAAGATTAAAATCTAGTTTAAGCCAATTAATAGGTACAACACTAAAGTCTTTACTTTCTTTGAATATAACAACTACCCATCGTTTTGAAGTTCGACCCTAATAGTACACAACCAAAAAATTAATTTTATATTTTTATATTATGTTACATTAATATTTGTATGAAGATAACTCTCTACAGTGTTGTAAAAATACTCAAAAAGTATTTAATTACCTAGCAAATATTGAAATACTGTTAAGAAAAAAGATATAAAATACTATACAAATATTTTAAAGTTTGAATATGTATTTAAGTATTTTACTAAGAAAACTTTCTGACTTTTTCTCATATAGGTAATTGCTGGTATTCTTGTCGCGGATATGGGGTATTTTATATAGTGTAAATGTAAACAATAATGCAGTTTATATATCTGTATATTTTTTTAATGATGTTTTACTACTTATTAGATAGGTACTTACCTAGAATATTATTTTTTTTAGTATTAAGAAATCTGAAATACATCCTAATTTCTAAATGTATGTATTCATTCATATATCAATTATAATATTCAATTAATATGATATAGTACTGGGTTCATTGGATAAACATTTTGGTGAGAGGAAATATTGTTAATATATTGGCGGACAGTCGTTATTATGCTTTGACGGACACACTTTTTTATATTAACTGAAATGTTTATGAATTAGTAACTACAGGTAACCATGATTTATTATAGTAATGTTTTTACATTTGGTTTTTGGGAAAGACAAAAGTGTACTATCATACCTACTATCTACCTATACTTATCATTAACTATATTCAATACCTTCCACAGTTTCAGAAATGGTAAAAAATGTATAATAGTTTCAGTATAGGAACTTAATATATTTAATATTTAAAAAATAATATGTTTAAAAGTGTGCTTAATTGTTATTGGTAGTCATAGATAATAATTAGGTACCTAATAACTAATAAGTATTCAACTCAATGTTTGTTCCAACCATTCGGGGGCCAATGTAATAATTTTTTTAATTTTTTTTTATTTTCTACCCATTCTCAATATTGAGTATTCATTTGATTAATCACACCCTGAACATGAAACTTATTAAGTATTAACTAGATGAAATGAAAATCACATAAAAAAAAATGTAATATTATTTACAAATTGTTTAAAATAGTATTATAGTTAATAATCAACTACATGATATTAGAAGGTAAACGTAGTATATATTACCAATATACACTACACACTTGTATCCAAAGATTAATAGGCGGTCAAGATAGTCGTATTTTTTCATTTTCTATTTCTTTATCAAATATCTTGTTGATGAGAGATTAATTAATACATTCAACAATGATGAGAAAAAAAATAAAAAACAGATAAATTGGTCCATTGGTAAGACTCCAGAATTCATAGTGGGCAGTTGGTCCTTTAATTAGATACAATAGAGCATATTATTATGATGTATGTTTAAAAAAAAATGCAGTAGACAGCACTCGACAAGACTACTATATTATCATTTACACTATATAGGTAAATACCTAACTAATAAGTAGTAACATTGATTATAAATACTACTACTAATACTAATACTAGTACCTATACAATATAATGGATGCTAGTACCATTATGTTTGTAAAAAATACTTAAAACTTATAATTTTAAGAATGAAGACCACAATTACCTATATTTCACTCAACAGGATATATGCTGTAGGTATAGATAGGTGCTTATTATATTATAATATTATTACCTTGTAAACTTACCTTAAGCAATTGCTTCTTTAAACTGTTTGAAGACATTGCAAATTTGTTGACCCCGTCGTACAAATCACAAACCACAATTAATTCACAAGTCAAAAAGAGAAAAATGAAAATGTGAAATACACAATACTATAATAACAATATAATGATAACTATGAAACTCCGCGTCTCAACGATCAGCACAGCTCACCTAATGCTCACCACAGCTCACGTTATATAATTTCTAATAATAAAATAGGATTAGCAGAAGTACGTAGAATCACATCACCACCACCCCATGGCCCCATTAAATACGATTATTAAACTACTTATTATATAATAGGTGTATTAAATATAATGAGGATTTTTATCAACATCCCTAAAATGACTTAATATCATTGCAATATTAGGTTCCGAAAAAGTTAAGTTTGAACGTTGTAGATATGTTATAAAATTATAATTAGGTGACAACTAAAACAAGCCATCCTTAAAATGTCCTATTAACATAGCAATGTGATGTTCAGTATGCAACCCAAAACATACATCGAAGAGATGTTAGGCAACTTCGAATGTTTAGTGGGATAACTTTAAATTACGTACAATCGTGTTTTAAGAAATTCCAAAAATCTTATAAAATCAACCCTTTGACTGATCGTTTTAAAACTTACACACATCGTAGAAAGTAATACGGTCTACCATATCCGTGAATTTGGTTAGCCTACTACAAATATCAAGGAGACGGTGACCACATTGTGCATTGTCGGTCTACCCCGGGACTCACCCAGCAAACCCAATACTTGCTTAAAAAAAATATATAAAATCAACCCTTTGACCGATCGTTTTGAAACTTACACACATCGTGGAAAGTACCTCGAGCTACCATGCCTGTGAGTTTGGTTAATCAACTACAAATATCTCGGAGACGGCGATCTCATTGTGCATTGGTGGTTCAATTCACCCGGCCACAGCTAATCGCCCTTTAGAAAATCGTATAAAATCAACCCTTTGACTTGTCGTTTTGAAACTTACACACAACGTAGAAAGTACCTCGAGCTACCATGCCTGTAATTTTGGTGAATCTACTTCAAATATCACGGAGACGGTGATCTCATTGTGCATTGTTGGTACAGCGATCAGCATATACGCGTGCTGTATAACTATAAATTACGTACAATCGTGTTTTCAAAAATTTCCAAAAATCGTATAAAATCAACCCTTTGACTGATCATTTTAAAACTTACACACATCGTAGAAAGTAATACGGTCTACCATACCCGTGAATTTAGTTAGCCTACTACAAATATCAAGGAGACGGTGACCACATTGTGCATTGTCGGTCTACCCCGGGACTCACCCGGCAAACCCAATACTTGCTTAAAAAAAATATATAAAATCAACCCTTTGACCGATCGTTTTGAAACGTACACACATCGTAGAAAGTACCTCGAGCTACCAAGCCTGTGAGTTTGGTTAGCCAACTACAAATATCTCGGAGACAGCGATCTCATTGTGCATTGGTGGTTCAATTCACCCGGCCACAGCTAATCGCCCTTTAGAAAATCGTATAAAATCAACCCTTTGACTTGTCGTTTTGAAACTTACACACAACGTAGAAAGTACCTCGAGCTACCATGCCTGTAATTTTGGTGAATCTACTTCAAATATCACGGAGACGGCGATCTCATTGTGCATTGGTGGTCTAATGATGTATTCACCCGGCAACAGCTAAACGCCCTTTAGAAAATCGTATAAAATCAACCCTTTGACTGATCGTTTTGAAACGTACACACATCGTAGAAAGTACCTTGAGCTACCATGCCTGTGAGTTTGGTTAGCCAACTACAATTATCTCGGAGACGGCGATCTCATTGTGCATTGGTGGTTCAATTCACCCGGCCACAGCTAAAAGCCCTTTAGAAAATCGTATAAAATCAACCCTTTGACCGATCGTTTTAAAACTTACACACATCGTAGAAAATAATACGGTATACCATACCCTTGAATTTAGTTAACCTACTACAAATATGAAGCAGACGGTGACCACATTGTGCATTGTCGGTCTACCCCGGGACTCACCCGGCAAACCCAATACTTGCTTAAAAAAAATATATAATATCAACCCTTTGACCGATCGTTTTGAAACGTACACAAATCGTAGAAAGTACCTCGAGCTATCATGCCTGTGAGTTTGGTTAGCCAACTACAAATATCTCGGAGACGGCGATTTCATTGTGCATTGTCGGTACAGCGATCAGCATACGCGTGCTGTATAACTTTAAATTACGTACAATCGTGTTTTAAAAAATTCCAAAAATCTTATAAAATCAACCCTTTGACCGATCGTTTTGAAACGTACACACATCGTAGAAAGTACCTTGAGCTACCATGCCTGTGAGTTTGGTTAGCCAACTACAAATATCTCGGAGACGGCGATCTCATTGTGCATTGGTGGTCTAATGATGTATTCACCCGGCAACAGCTAAACGCCCTTTAGAAAATCGTATAAAATCAACCCTTTGACTGATCGTTTTGAAACGTACACACATCGTAGAAAGTACCTTGAGCTACCATGCCTGTGAGTTTGGTTAGCCAACTACAAATATCTCGGAGACGGCGATCTCATTGTGCATTGGTGAGTAGGATAAAAAAGAGAGTTCTGGAACCCCAGCCTGCTGGCTCAGCCCTATACCTGATGGCTCAACCCGCGAAACCCGTTGCTCAACCCATATACATCTATACACCTCTGCTCAACCCATGGGTTGAGCAGATCTATCACATACGTACACGACATTCCCCCCGCTACCCCGCTCTTCAGATACCCCCACCATCAATCACGCACTTGTACGATAATCCCCCCGCCACTCTTCCCTATCAATTAGCCGCGGGAAATAATTTAAAAATTTTTTTGCCGAACCGGGATTCGAACTCGAACAGGTCGCTTCCCATACGACAACCACACCACTGCGCAACTTACTCGCTTATGATTAAAATGTAAATTCTATCTCATTTAACTGGTGTTTACGACAATCGTTCACATACGTACGAGATGTATAATTTCCCCCACCACCACCACCACAACCACTATACCTTACAAAAGGCCGCCGCGAACGCGCGCGAGCCCGCCACCGCGTTATCATACCTATGTTATCAGTTATCACATCTATAAATACTTACATACGCACTTACGTACAAACACACATACATACATATATACACGTTATACATCTCAAACAAACACACATTCAAATATATTATAATATAGTCTACATATAATATACATAGGTACTTACATATATATAAACAATTATACACACATCATTATCACAGTGACTTGAACATATAATATTCCACTGATATTTCTAACAATAAACATTCTATAATTTCCCCCCACCACCACCACCACCAACACCACCAACGCTACACCTTACAAAGGGCCGCCGCGAACGCGCACGAGCCCGCCACCGCGTTATTATATCTATGTTATCAGTTATCACATCTATAAATACCTACTTACATACGCACTTATGTACAAACACACATACACATACATACATACATATATATATATATATATATTCATACATACATACATACATATATACATACATACATACACACACGTTATACCTCTCAAACAAACACACATTCAAATATATTATAATATAGTCTACATATAATATACATAGGTATTTACATATATCTAAACAATCATACACACATCATTATCACAAACCCCTGAACATATTATTATACAATTTATACACTTATTACTTACATATCAATAAAACGCATCATATAAATATGATATAACCATACACATACAAACTATAATATACTATTAAACATTATACAGTACTCTTCAGTTTTCATTCTGAACTTATATATACATACATACAAACACACATACACATACATGCATACATACACACTTACATACATACATACATACATACATACATACATACATACATACATACATACATACATACATACATACATACATACATACCCACATACACATACATACATACATACATACATATATACGAACATACGTTATGCTCATAATATAATATAAGGTACCTACAACATCACACATACCTATATACAAATATTATACCATAATATTATATACTTATTACTTACATATCAATAAAACGCATAGGTATATTTATTCATATAAATATGATATAACCATACACATACAAACTATAATATGGTATTACACACTATACAGTACTCATCAGTTTTCATTCTGAACTTATATAATAATATTTACAACACACACAAGCTCAACATATATATTATATACCTTATCATACATAGGTACACGCATGCATGCATAGATACATACATTCATATCACATCACATCACATACACACACACACACACACGATTCCAGTATTCCATATAGTATACAAACAAGCCACCCAGTCCTTCGTTATACATGAGAATAAATCTCAAACACACACAGACATAAACTTGTAAAAATATTTATTTTCAAAATATACACGTCGGAATATAGGTACATTCGCTTGCATTCACACATTCCTCTCCCCGACAACATACGGAAATATTAATTATAATATATATATATATGTATATATGGTCAATCGTTTAATCGTTTACAGATGATGATGAGTTTCATTCACACATTTCTCTAGCACAACACACTTACACTCATATACCCATAGGATAGTTCATACATATTTAGATACTTACATAGTCGCATATTATATGCATACATACACACATTCATCAGGTATCACAAACACCCAAACATATTATAATATATATGTATATGCAGTATTCATTTATATTTAGTTTATGTACATATATTCACACATACAACATCACAAACACACACACAACCAAACATATTATACAGCTTAGGTACATATCAATATATTAAGACACAAAAGTCATACTTACAAAAAACATAGTCGCAATTACGTAGATGCATTTAAACATTCCAATCCATCCACCCTAGAAAGTATTTTCACCCCCGCCATCCCTCGTCAATTACGACTACAAAATTGTAATTCCTATTAAAATACATAGATCTAACTATTTTATACAGCTCAAAGGATTACTCGACAACATACACAAAATTATATATTTATGACACACAATATTATGAATTTGTGTAACTAGTAGGTATACTGACTAAGGAGAATAGACGATATCGACTCTGAGGGTCTTGGACGTCGTCTTTGAGTATATAGTTTGGTCACTAAATGCAAAAATTATAGTATCCTATTTCGACTTCACCGTTTATATACCTGCTACATTTATTTTAATGTTTGAAATAATACAACATTTAATCTAATATATTTGAATTAAACACAAATATGCTTATACTTACTTTTCATTTTAATATTTTAATTTTTGTGTAAAATAAAAACAACCGTGATATTTAAAAACAAGTTGTAACAATTATAAATATAATAATATAACATATTTATATGTTTCATAACACTTATGTATATAATACGAACTCTACCTTATGTACGATTAACTGCTGATCGATACATTAATATTAAAACACACACACATAATTGCAAGGGCTATGACCAACACACACCATGGATTAGTAAAGCAGTTCACTATACACCTCATATCTCAATACACACTACGACTATGTATGACTACGATACAGTCACATATTATAATAGAATATAGCTTAGGAATATTATATTTGCGAGTATTATTATTATTTGTCAGTGCTTAGTAGACAATAAACCATAATTATAACTGAAATGGAATCCTAGTAATTTAAATATATTATTTAAGATTCTGATATTTACATATCTGCCCCTAACCTATTTATATCTATAGGATCCTACGATTCTCCCTGAATATATTATATTTAACTGCTCGTCCCCCCGATCATGATACAAAGTTTTTTTATTTATTGGTAATAATGCTACATAAGGTTACACCACAGCCGTCTCAATCAACATTCGCCAAACACCCCGCACCAGCACCTACGCAATGTGAGACGTAGATTATTCTAATATTTATAGGAAATTAAATAGTTTATATGAAACAAAAAGACACGATATATAAAAAGTATTTTCAATTATTAAAATAATATTAAGGTTTACAATAAATATTTACAAGGTTCTTACTTATCCATTAAATGGATTATAAAATTGTATCATTATCTGAGTAACATATATTTCTCGGTATTTCGTCATCTTCTAGGTAATAATATATAAAAACGTATATGATGCCTCATCCATATTATATATCCAACGGTATATTAATTTTCATATCTCCTTTATACTTTCGAACCAACGGATACATTATGTATCAAACAACGTCTTGATCAATTGTTATGTAATACATCTGAGAAAAACAACATTCATCAAGACTAGTCATGCATCTACATGTTTGTTTGCTAATAAAACCTTAACTATTGTTAATCAACAATATTGATATATTTTAAGAACGAATGAGAAAAACATACATGTAAAAGCCATTATCACTTGTGTAATATTTATTTTTTACATTATGTATCACACCTACCATATTATTATTACACAATATATACCCCTCTTGATCACTAATCCTTAATCATTACCTATCACTTATTCAGTATTCTTGATCCCTTGATCCTCTGATCTCGTGTTCTATATTTTTCATACCTGTGCATGAGAAAACACATACACGAACGCGCATACAACAACTTACATATTATCAATAACCTGACCGACATATATATATATATATATATTAATTCATGCATGTACACGGGAAAAACACACAACATTACCAGTCACAGTCACCACCAACGAAACACTCTCAAAAACATATTTTTTCACGCTTACATATGAGAAAACGCATGTGTGCTTGCACATCAACAACTTACATATCACTCAAGTGGCCGATGCGTATATTTTATCAGCACATACGTACAACAGTCATATCACTTGTATAATATTTTTATTTTACCGTCATACACACACAGGCATATAACACCACCGCCATATATTATTGTATAAGTTATAATATCGGAAAATTAAGAACTATTAACAATATCTCTCATTTCAGCAGATACTTTATGCGGTTTATTACCTAAATTTAGAAATATACAATAATTAACGGCACATCTGTAGTACCTATCTTACCAACATCTTTATCAATTTAACAATTAAAAATTTTCATATTATTAGTCATTTTCCATACAGGCTCATGCTACAATGTGCATACATGTGGGAACATACATACATTCCTGTTATTGTATGTTTATATACACAATACTATCAGGCTAACCTATCCTGAATAATATTACAGATACTTATATTTTTAATCAATCATACATACATTGAAATATTGTATGAGATTACATTAGACTAAAATCATAGCTTATATATACATACATGGATTATAGGTATATACGAGAAAAAATAAATCTCTTTAACTGTTATTATTGTTATTATTATTCGTCATGTGTAGTGAGAATTATAATATATATATATATATATACAGGGGCGGAGTGGGAACCAAATCCAGGCCGGGAGTTTAAAATTTATCCAGGCCACCCATCAAAATTTTTTTTCTCGCTACGCTCGAATTTCGTTTTTCCATTCACCTATTTCATAACTATTATATAAGTAGATTTAATTCTAGTGCAATTTATAACTTGAAAAAAAAATTTATTTTTTTCAATGAGTTAAGTTAATTTTTTTTTTTTTGTTAACTTTTAAATTTAACTGAAGCCTGAAGGCAATTTAATTGAATTAACTTAACTAGCCAGACTTAATTATTTTCATTAAATTGCCCACCTTTTATTAATATACTACTAATACCTGAATGTCTGAAAAATAACATGTGTAGGCATAGTTTAATAGTTGAAACCAACGAAATATTAATAATTAATAATTATATATTGTGTTTTCATGGTTTAGGTATTGTAGGTATAAGGTAATAAGTAATAAATAAATACATAAATTATAAACAATATTATAAAAATTAAAAATGGTTTATACATTTATAATAATAATTTAAATAATAGTTTAGATTTCTCACCAACTGCATCTATGATAATATTATTATCAATTTCCATGAGAATTTTATTTTCAATGGCCATTAGCATAAAAGACTCAAGATGTTGATTGGTCATTGAATTTCTCAGCCTGTTTTTTAAATATTTCAATGTTGAGAATGACCTTTCACAAGCAACTTGCGTAACAGGGAGGGTTAGTTTCCTGTAGGTTAGACTAAAAAAAAAAAAAACAAAAAAAATACAAAAATTAAATTAAAGGTCATGATCCATTATGACTCTTTACTTCATCCTACACTCTGTGAAGGATGAAGTAATCTTTAATCGTATTAAAGGTCAAGATCCATTATGACTCATTACTTCATCGTTCACAGAGTGTAGATGAAGTAATCTTTAATTTAATTTTTGTATTTTTTTTGTTTTTTTTTTTTTAGTCTAACCTACAGGAAACTAACCTAACCTAGTGGAGGGGTGGAGGGGGAAATATAGTCGTGCACGTATGCGAGTGATTGTGATTTCTGAATTCGAACCGTACGAATGTTAATTATGAATTGGATGATCTTTAATGTATCTTGAGTTAAACAGTTAACGTATGAAATCATCATATTATGTATAACGGTTTATGATGATAATGATAATAATTATAATATGTGTTTTTAATAAAATTACGATATTTGTATATGGATTTAGTATGAAAATAGTTTATATTTGAGGTATAAATATGCTGATGTTTATGAGAACTACAGAAATATAATATTTCTCATGTGGATGCATCTAATATGATTTTTTAATACGAATATGAAGTTTGTATATATTTTCATTGAAAATATGATATTATTATACAAATATGTGTCCCTATCAATTATTTAGAGTAAAGTCAAATACAATAAAAACTATATTTATATCAGCATTGTAGACTGTTGAAATTATACATTTTTGCGAGATTTTTAATATATACGTATCGTCTTATTCAGATAGTTTTATCAAGATCTGAATAGTGTCTATATGTGTTGGAGTATAAATATGTTTATATTTATGATCAGTATGTATATGTACGATCGAATATAAAAATATAATATTATATTATTATTATTTTATACCTATATAAAACCAAACTATGACTAATTATTTAATATCTACTAGAGATGGCAAGATATATCCTAACTTGTGATGGTAATATACGTGTGTTTTACATTATTTGTGAAGTAAATAGATGAACGGGTATGGTTTCAGCATAAATACCCTCATGTATTTAGCGATAATTGGAGACAAATATATGATTTCTATGTTACATTGATGGAAAATCATAAAAATATAGTGGTCTTGATCGACGTGTTATAGATTTGTGTATTTCAAGACAGGTATAATGATGAAAATCAGTGAAGATTGTAATGAGAGTATAGGTATATTATATTATATAGCTGACGAGTGAGGCTCTATGAATACAGTTTTTATGATGTTTAAATAAAAATAATAACTTTTAGCAAAAGTATCTATGAAAATACCGGTTTTTAAAGGTAATGTATTAGTTATATATACCTATTTTTACAGTGAGATTATGATAATTGAACACATTTTTATTGAATTTATGAAATGTTTACATGTTTTAACATAATATAATGAATGAGTCATAAAACTTGAAATATATCTAATGCGATATGATTGATGGAATGATTTGCAGACTATAGTTATATGTAATTATTGAGATTTTCGATATTTTAGACATGTCCTTGACATAGAAATTATATTTGTATAAGATTTTATCGACATTAATATACCTAATATAATAATTTGGGAGAAATTAAGGTATTTTTATCAATTTTCACTAGAAAAAAATATATATATATATATTTCCAAGCTTGTGAAGGTAATATACAAGCGATTCCATGATTATTTTACAAAGTAAGCATATAGAATACCTAATACATGAAAAGTATCAGTGATAAGCATCCATGTAGTATAGATATAACTGTATAAATAATAATTAACTCCTATTATTTTGCTGGGCCATCTGTGTAAGATATGCGTTAAAAATAATTGAAATATATATGGTTTACTATATGATATCATAAGTGAAAGATTATCACAGCTTGACGTAGGTACATTTTATTTTGTTTTTGCTAATATGTGATGAAAATAACTATAATATAATATTATCTTTCTCATTATCGAATACCATGGAATTTAAATATGATTTTGTAGGTATTATATTACATTTAATTGTAGTATTAGTATGCACAGCGACGTTGTGATATATTTCATGTATCTACTGTAAATATATAATAATTAATATATATGTTTAAGAATTCAGGTATTAAATAAAATAGGTATATATCGAAAGTATTTTATATAAATTATTATTTGAAATAATCAATCGCGTCTATATGTATGCACGAATGCTGTTTAAGTAAATATGTATGCAAATGTATGTACGTGTGTATGTGTGTGCATGTATGTATGTATTAACTATTATATTATAGTGCAACGATATGTTTCGGATGTTGAGACTTGTAATAATGACTCGTTATAGTGATGGTCATGCATTTAGATACATTTAATAACTAAACTGTATATATGCCTTTGATGGTAATAAACTAGACATGGGTATGATATTTTTTATAATATTACATATTATTTAATGAAATTATGATATTTTTGCCCATTTTTTACTAAAATATTGTGATGTTTCCATAATATGCTTTATTGAAATTTTGATATTTTTACTTATTTTAGCAAGATTTCTGTATTTACACACAGACAGCAATGTTTTTTTTTTTTTTTTTTTTTTTATCAAAATCAGTACATTTTAATGTGTATTCACATTGTTGAGTATATTTTTAGGTTTCTGCATAAATTCTACCTACGTATTTAACGAAAAAATGAGTAAATTATAATATATGATCAGGTACTATATTGCATTTAATTGTTGTATATTGGATATCGTTACATCAGTATCCACGGCGACGTTGTGATATATTTCATGTACCTATCTAATGTAAATATATAATAATTAATATATGTTAAAGAATCCAGGTATTGAATAAATTATATACCGAAAATATTTTATGTGAATTATTATTTGAAATAATCGAGTCTATGTATGTATGTATGTATGTATGAATACTGTTTAAATATATAAGAATATCAAATATGTAAGGATATAGGTATACAAGTGTGTGCATACTATGTAAGTAATATATGTGTATGCCTATATTATGTAGATGACTTATTGATGTGTACCTATATATATATATGAATGTTTATATGTATATATAGTTATGTTAACTATAAAATATGTTTAGGCGTTTGTAATATCGAATATGTATATATGATTTAATGTGGGTTTTCATAATATCATACTAGGTATCGCGTATCCATGTAGGTAACTATAGAACTAAGTGATGGGTTGATAATAGTTTTTAGTATTATTTTTTTTTTTACTTATTGTTATATATATATATATATATATATTATAATTCTCACTACACATGACGAATAATAATAACAATAATAACAGTTAAAGAGATTTATTTTTTCTCGTATATACCTATAATCCATGTATGTATATATAAGCTATGATTTTAGTCTAATGTAATCTCATACAATATTTCAATGTATGTATGATTGATTAAAAATATAAGTATCTGTAATATTATTCAGGATAGGTTAGCCTGATAGTATTGTGTATATAAACATACAATAACAGGAATGTATGTATGTTCCCACATGTATGCACATTGTAGCATGAGCCTGTATGGAAAATGACTAATAATATGAAAATTTTTAATTGTTAAATTGATAAAGATGTTGGTAAGATAGGTACTACAGATGTGCCGTTAATTATTGTATATTTCTAAATTTAGGTAATAAACCGCATAAAGTATCTGCTGAAATGAGAGATATTGTTAATAGTTCTTAATTTTCCGATATTATAACTTATACAATAATATATGGCGGTAGTGTTATATGCCTGTGTGTGTATGACGGTAAAATAAAAATATTATACAAGTGATATGACTGTTGTACGTATGTGCTGATAAAATATACGCATCGGCCACTTGAGTGATATGTAAGTTGTTGATGTGCAAGCACACATGCGTTTTCTCATATGTAAGCGTGAAAAAATATGTTTTTGAGAGTGTTTCGTTGGTGGTGACTGTGACTGGTAATGTTGTGTGTTTTTCCCGTGTACATGCATGAATTAATATATATATATATATATATGTCGGTCAGGTTATTGATAATATGTAAGTTGTTGTATGCGCGTTCGTGTATGTGTTTTCTCATGCACAGGTATGAAAAATATAGAACACGAGATCAGAGGATCAAGGGATCAAGAATACTGAATAAGTGATAGGTAATGATTAAGGATTAGTGATCAAGAGGGGTATATATTGTGTAATAATAATATGGTAGGTGTGATACATAATGTAAAAAATAAATATTACACAAGTGATAATGGCTTTTACATGTATGTTTTTCTCATTCGTTCTTAAAATATATCAATATTGTTGATTAACAATAGTTAAGGTTTTATTAGCAAACAAACATGTAGATGCATGACTAGTCTTGATGAATGTTGTTTTTCTCAGATGTATTACATAACAATTGATCAAGACGTTGTTTGATACATAATGTATCCGTTGGTTCGAAAGTATAAAGGAGATATGAAAATTAATATACCGTTGGATATATAATATGGATGAGGCATCATATACGTTTTTATATATTATTACCTAGAAGATGACGAAATACCGAGAAATATATGTTACTCAGATAATGATACAATTTTATAATCCATTTAATGGATAAGTAAGAACCTTGTAAATATTTATTGTAAACCTTAATATTATTTTAATAATTGAAAATACTTTTTATATATCGTGTCTTTTTGTTTCATATAAACTATTTAATTTCCTATAAATATTAGAATAATCTACGTCTCACATTGCGTAGGTGCTGGTGCGGGGTGTTTGGCGAATGTTGATTGAGACGGCTGTGGTGTAACCTTATGTAGCATTATTACCAATAAATAAAAAAACTTTGTATCATGATCGGGGGGACGAGCAGTTAAATATAATATATTCAGGGAGAATCGTAGGATCCTATAGATATAAATAGGTTAGGGGCAGATATGTAAATATCAGAATCTTAAATAATATATTTAAATTACTAGGATTCCATTTCAGTTATAATTATGGTTTATTGTCTACTAAGCACTGACAAATAATAATAATACTCGCAAATATAATATTCCTAAGCTATATTCTATTATAATATGTGACTGTATCGTAGTCATACATAGTCGTAGTGTGTATTGAGATATGAGGTGTATAGTGAACTGCTTTACTAATCCATGGTGTGTGTTGGTCATAGCCCTTGCAATTATGTGTGTGTGTTTTAATATTAATGTATCGATCAGCAGTTAATCGTACATAAGGTAGAGTTCGTATTATATACATAAGTGTTATGAAACATATAAATATGTTATATTATTATATTTATAATTGTTACAACTTGTTTTTAAATATCACGGTTGTTTTTATTTTACACAAAAATTAAAATATTAAAATGAAAAGTAAGTATAAGCATATTTGTGTTTAATTCAAATATATTAGATTAAATGTTGTATTATTTCAAACATTAAAATAAATGTAGCAGGTATATAAACGGTGAAGTCGAAATAGGATACTATAATTTTTGCATTTAGTGACCAAACTATATACTCAAAGACGACGTCCAAGACCCTCAGAGTCGATATCGTCTATTCTCCTTAGTCAGTATACCTACTAGTTACACAAATTCATAATATTGTGTGTCATAAATATATAATTTTGTGTATGTTGTCGAGTAATCCTTTGAGCTGTATAAAATAGTTAGATCTATGTATTTTAATAGGAATTACAATTTTGTAGTCGTAATTGACGAGGGATGGCGGGGGTGAAAATACTTTCTAGGGTGGATGGATTGGAATGTTTAAATGCATCTACGTAATTGCGACTATGTTTTTTGTAAGTATGACTTTTGTGTCTTAATATATTGATATGTACCTAAGCTGTATAATATGTTTGGTTGTGTGTGTGTTTGTGATGTTGTATGTGTGAATATATGTACATAAACTAAATATAAATGAATACTGCATATACATATATATTATAATATGTTTGGGTGTTTGTGATACCTGATGAATGTGTGTATGTATGCATATAATATGCGACTATGTAAGTATCTAAATATGTATGAACTATCCTATGGGTATATGAGTGTAAGTGTGTTGTGCTAGAGAAATGTGTGAATGAAACTCATCATCATCTGTAAACGATTAAACGATTGACCATATATACATATATATATATATTATAATTAATATTTCCGTATGTTGTCGGGGAGAGGAATGTGTGAATGCAAGCGAATGTACCTATATTCCGACGTGTATATTTTGAAAATAAATATTTTTACAAGTTTATGTCTGTGTGTGTTTGAGATTTATTCTCATGTATAACGAAGGACTGGGTGGCTTGTTTGTATACTATATGGAATACTGGAATCGTGTGTGTGTGTGTGTGTATGTGATGTGATGTGATATGAATGTATGTATCTATGCATGCATGCGTGTACCTATGTATGATAAGGTATATAATATATATGTTGAGCTTGTGTGTGTTGTAAATATTATTATATAAGTTCAGAATGAAAACTGATGAGTACTGTATAGTGTGTAATACCATATTATAGTTTGTATGTGTATGGTTATATCATATTTATATGAATAAATATACCTATGCGTTTTATTGATATGTAAGTAATAAGTATATAATATTATGGTATAATATTTGTATATAGGTATGTGTGATGTTGTAGGTACCTTATATTATATTATGAGCATAACGTATGTTCGTATATATGTATGTATGTATGTATGTATGTGTATGTGGGTATGTATGTATGTATGTATGTATGTATGTATGTATGTATGTATGTATGTATGTATGTATGTATGTATGTATGTATGTAAGTGTGTATGTATGCATGTATGTGTATGTGTGTTTGTATGTATGTATATATAAGTTCAGAATGAAAACTGAAGAGTACTGTATAATGTTTAATAGTATATTATAGTTTGTATGTGTATGGTTATATCATATTTATATGATGCGTTTTATTGATATGTAAGTAATAAGTGTATAAATTGTATAATAATATGTTCAGGGGTTTGTGATAATGATGTGTGTATGATTGTTTAGATATATGTAAATACCTATGTATATTATATGTAGACTATATTATAATATATTTGAATGTGTGTTTGTTTGAGAGGTATAACGTGTGTGTATGTATGTATGTATATATGTATGTATGTATGTATGAATATATATATATATATATATGTATGTATGTATGTGTATGTGTGTTTGTACATAAGTGCGTATGTAAGTAGGTATTTATAGATGTGATAACTGATAACATAGATATAATAACGCGGTGGCGGGCTCGTGCGCGTTCGCGGCGGCCCTTTGTAAGGTGTAGCGTTGGTGGTGTTGGTGGTGGTGGTGGTGGGGGGAAATTATAGAATGTTTATTGTTAGAAATATCAGTGGAATATTATATGTTCAAGTCACTGTGATAATGATGTGTGTATAATTGTTTATATATATGTAAGTACCTATGTATATTATATGTAGACTATATTATAATATATTTGAATGTGTGTTTGTTTGAGATGTATAACGTGTATATATGTATGTATGTGTGTTTGTACGTAAGTGCGTATGTAAGTATTTATAGATGTGATAACTGATAACATAGGTATGATAACGCGGTGGCGGGCTCGCGCGCGTTCGCGGCGGCCTTTTGTAAGGTATAGTGGTTGTGGTGGTGGTGGTGGGGGAAATTATACATCTCGTACGTATGTGAACGATTGTCGTAAACACCAGTTAAATGAGATAGAATTTACATTTTAATCATAAGCGAGTAAGTTGCGCAGTGGTGTGGTTGTCGTATGGGAAGCGACCTGTTCGAGTTCGAATCCCGGTTCGGCAAAAAAATTTTTAAATTATTTCCCGCGGCTAATTGATAGGGAAGAGTGGCGGGGGGATTATCGTACAAGTGCGTGATTGATGGTGGGGGTATCTGAAGAGCGGGGTAGCGGGGGGAATGTCGTGTACGTATGTGATAGATCTGCTCAACCCATGGGTTGAGCAGAGGTGTATAGATGTATATGGGTTGAGCAACGGGTTTCGCGGGTTGAGCCATCAGGTATAGGGCTGAGCCAGCAGGCTGGGGTTCCAGAACTCTCTTTTTTATCCTACTTTGGTGGTTCAATTCACCCGGCCACAGCTAAACGCCCTTTAGAAAATCGTATAAAATCAACCCTTTGACCAATCGTTTTAAAACTTAGACACATCGTAAAAAGTACCTCGAGCTACCATGCTTCTGATTTTGGTGAACCTACTACAAATATCACGGAGACGGTGACCTCATTGTGCATTGTCGGTCTACCCCGGGACTCACCTGGCAAACCCAATACTTGCTTAAAAAAAATATATAAAATCAACCCTTTGACCGATCGTTTTGAAACGTACACACATCGTAGAAAGTACCTTGAGCTACCATGCCTGTGAGTTTGGTTAGCCAACTACAAATATCTCGGAGACGGCGATCTCATTGTGCATTGGTGGTCTAATGATGTATTCACCCTTCAACAGCTAAACGCCCTTTAGAAAATCGTATAAAATCAACCCTTTGACCTGTCAATTTGAAACTTACACACATCGTAGAAACTACTTCGAGCTACCATGCATGTGATTTTGGTGAACCGACTACAAATATCACGGAGACGGTGATCTCATTGTGCATTGTCGGTACAGCGATCAGCATACGCGTGCTGTATAACTTTAAATTACGTACAATCGTGTTTTAAGAAATTCCAAAAATCTTATAAAATCACCCCTTTGACCTGTCGTTTTGAAACTTACACACATCGTAGAAAGTACCTCGAGCTACAATGCCTGTGATTTTGGTGAACCTACCCACATAGCATGTCAACATTGAATCAAAGTTGATCAAAGATTCATTTCTTAATATTAAACATTATTTAATATTGATTTTAGATGGAATTAGAAGCATATTAGTCTTTACTGAACGCTGTATAAAGGTGAAATGAAATCGAATCGAATATTAAAGAAGTGTTAAATATTTAACACTGATTTAGCATTCAAAATATAATGCTTATTAAATCTTTAATGAAACAATACCTTACATTCTTAATTATTGCATAAACCTTAATCAACACAAATCAAATCTTTATATAATCTTAAACAAATACTTATCTATATGTACATTTACTAGGATGAGGTGAATATAATATAGGATGTATTATTAGTACACTCTAGAAATTGGAATTTGCATTTTTTCTTGTACTACCAGTAAACTTCACAAACATCTTATAATACATGAAATGATTCACATAAGATCTAACAAATTCCCTGCAGTTGTAGTAACATCAAATTTGAAATATTCCCGGATTGATACATAAATTGTTAAAAATAAGGAACTATAGAGTGTAAAAATAACAAATAAACGAACACATTGGTATCTTATATAGTTTTATAATATGTATTAGTGTATACTGCTATGCATGTACCTTGCATCTACTTATGCATGTTTAAGAACTTTAAAATAAAAAAAAATATTTATGTGTACATTTCAAAAACTATAAAAAATTAATCATTTGCAGTTTCAGTATTGGATATTTTTTTTTTGATGTTGAACGGAGGCTGAATAAGAGCATTTTTAATATATTTTTCAGCATCATCATTGGCATTATCATAGTTGAATTTGTTCAACAATTTTATAGAACCTAGAAATATAAAACAATTAAACAAGATATGACTTGACATTTTTTTGAATAATAATATATAAAAAGAATAAATGTTGATTCATTTCTAATTAGGTATTTACATTTATTTTATTAAGGTCTTCAATACTTAAGTATGTATTAAAAGAGCATTGGCCTACTACAATAAAGATACTAGGAAAATTTATATTTGGCGACTTAAATAAGTTTACAAAATAATAAAACTAATCAAGTATATTAACTTTAAAAAAAATAACTTCCAATAGGATTATACAACATATTTTTCTTATACTCAATTATAATTATGTATAAGGGAAGATAAATAGTTTGAAAAATGTATACCAAAAAAGCAACGGTCAATAATTATTTATTATAATAAATTAAGTCTGAAAATATAATATAAAATTATAGATTTGTGAAAGTTTATTATTATTATTTAATTTAATGAATGTACCAAATGAAAATTATTATCTTATTACATGAGGCTAAAAAAAAAAATTGAATATTGAACTGATTAATATGCATGCAAGGTCATTATACAAAATATTAAATAATTTTATGGTATAAAGGTAAAAAAATCATATCAATACAAATTATTATACTATAAGAAGAGCTCTTACCAAATATTAGTTTTGAAATAACTAGGTTAGAAAAACATTTTTTTTTGTTTCCTCGACCATTGAATGAATATAATTTTAAAAGTTCATCAGAGAACAAAAGCTGCATAACTCTTTTTATATATATTTGTACCGTTTTGCCACCAAGACCAATTAGTTTATTTGTCTACAACAAAAATATATTATAAAAATGACTATAAAAACATTTGTATGAAAAATACTCACCAATGATTTGTGATATTTTTTATCCGACACCAATTGTTCCTCGATATCATTAAGAGTACTTATATCTTCAATTGGGAAAAGACAATATAGGTTACTGTAATCAATATCATCATCATAATTTATATTTGAATTTTCTGTACTTCTTTTTGAACTTTTTTCAATTAACAAATCCAATTGTTCATCCAAATTTCTGATGCTGTGTTTTAAAATGATTAAGTTATGTAAAACCATATCTTTAAACTGATCGTCTGTAATAATCACAAAATTAATTAAATAAATTAAGGATTGAATATAATTTAATAGTATACTATTTTTCTATATTTAAGGGGACTTAGATGATTTGAAAATTTTAGTATTTACTTATTACTATATTCATCTATCAATATAATTAATAATTTGTAAAAATGATAGTAGTATAATGAATACTACATCCAATATTACACATTATTATAGCTTATATTTTTGTAAAATCATATTTAAGGATAATTAAACCTTTGTACAACCATTTTAATAACTCCAAAACTACTAATTAAAATTTTGATTTAGATACATCAACGTTTTCAAGAAAATTACCAGCTAAATAATTTGCAGTAAAAAGGGCGGTTCTCATTTGAAAAATAGATGTTTGTATTGTCACAGCTAGGACATTTCTTAAATATAGTACAAAAAACATTGGGAATTTGAAAATACAGTCTTATAAGGTAAAGTTAAAAATTCTAAAAATCAAAATTTGAATAAATGTTATATAAAGGGGAAAAATGGGCGTGAGCATGTTTAAAAAATTACCCTGTGTAAAGATAAATAATAATGTATGACAATAATCACTTGATACAGATATCGGTAAAAGCCTCATGGCTTTTATACATATAACCAGCTAACATGAATGGTTATTGTACTTGATTAAATAAATATTAAGGTATGAATTATATTTTTTTTTAAATATAATATATAAATACAATTTATTTTGTTGTAAATGATGCTAGTATAACAGTTTTTTCATAAATGGATATGGATATGTATTGGTATTTTTATTTTTAAACTTATTACTTTTTTATCTTTAAAATGATTATTAAGACTTTCTGAAAGCTAAATTTATCAAATTAGTCCAGTATTTTACAGAGTCTATAGAGAAAGTGTGAAGTATCTATTTGGCAAACTGGACGATTACTTAAAAAAAATTGTTACATAGAAGTGTAAATAAATGAAAACGCCATGGTCCTAAAATTAAATTACTAGGTACCCAGTAGTGTTAACACCTATACAGTGTTATGTTAAATACTGATTCTACTGTATGTAAGGTTAAAACAAATTATTAGTTAAATTATATTTATACTGATATACATTATTTTAACTAATATTAATGTTAAATTGTGTGTAATGTGTAATGTGTAATAAAAAACGGAAGTAAGACTTGCGGTAGGTTGTGACATTGAATTGCAGTTGGAATAACCAAAAAGTACCATGTTTATATATGTAAAATTATTAAATGATGTATAGCATAGCTTAAACATTTAAAATACTTTCAAATGATTTTTGTTAGTTTTGCATGCATAAGTCAAAAAAAATAGTATAAAACAAAACTCTGAATAATACAATATCAAAACATTAATTAAACCATAATTACCTTTTTTAAAAATTGTCGAAGATTTTGTATTTGATATTTTTTTTACTGTTAACAGAATTAGTAAATATTAAAATTAAAATAAATTATTTATAAATAGTATTAACTAACCAGATACTTTGGGAGTGTCCTTAAGATTCAGAGTAATAGAATTTGAATGATTATGTTCATCATTATCAGTGTATAAACTTATTTTTCCTGAACTTTTTACTGCTAACAAAATATATAACTTATAAAATAGTTATTGGTTATTTTTAACACAATTTACTAACTAGATAATACTTTTGAAGAGTCATTATTTAAATCAGGAGAATTAGAATTTGAGTGACAATGTTCATAAATATCAGTAGATAAACTTCCTTTTTCTGAACTTTTTACTGTCAACAAAATATATAACTGTTAAAATAGTTATTGATTATTTTTAACATGGTTTACTAACCAGATAACACTTTAGTAGAGCCCTCATCAGCAGAGTTAGAGTTTAAGTGACTATGTTTATCAATATCAGAAAATAAACATCTTTTTATTCCTTAAAAATTAAATTTTTATATTATATGATGAAATAGTAGAAATACATTAATTATATACATACTATTTGATGGAGACAATCTTTGATTGTATGGAAATTTTTTTTCTATTATGAAACAAAATAGGCATATAAACTATTACTATAAAAAAATGTCAAATTCATAACAAAACTCAAATTACCAGAAAATAATGATAACTTCTCATTTGAAAGTTTTAAAGGAGAATTTGTCCTTGTATTGCTCATTATTATAGTTTCTTTTTCTGAATGAATATTAGACAAAGGAATCTTTACTGCTGTAAGATATAATAAAATCAAATTAATTAGTTCTAAGTACTATTAGGTAATAGCTATTACAGATGTAAATATAAATAGGTATTTTACTAAGCAGCTATAGGTATAGGTATCTACTTAATATTAAGTTCTCACCTGCTGTATCAATAATGGAGTTCTTTAAGGGAGACCATCCATTGGGTCGACTTTCAATACTATTAAATGTTATGTTTTGTATTTGGTGGTTTTTTTTTTGAAGTTGAGGTTCTGCGTCTAACAAAGTATTAAATTGGTATTAATTATTGTTTATTGATTTACAATGATTTACACAAAAGTGGATACTCAATTCAACGTAATAACATTTAATAAAAACAAATAAATAATTTACCTGAATGATAACATGGAAGGGCATTTTTGTGCATATCTGTATCAGATTTTTCACTGTCTAAAAACAAAATAGGTATTTGATCAAATTTTGATGGAATTATAAATTAATATTAATAAATAAAAATGAAATACCTAAATAAGTAAAACATTATATTCTATAAGGTATCGGTATGCAAACAATTTAATTGTTATACCTAACATTTATATCTGAAAAACTATGTAATCTAAATATTATGTTATTAAAACATACCAGATTCCGAGCTTAAACGAGTTTTATACTGCCTTTTTTTAATTTTTCTCTTTTTTTTTAACTTATCATCTTCCATTGAAGAAAGGTCAGATTTACATTTTGCAACATTACATTTTTTTTGGGCCATTTGAAAATTGTCTAGAAATATTTTAAATTATATTAAATAAATACATACCTAATACATCACACAAGCAAATGACTTAAGTATAAGTGCCCTCCCCAATATATACCAAGATACTAAATATTATACAATATACCCACCTACCATTTATTTCGACTGTACTGCGCTTAGATCAAAATGCACTTGATAGGAATGGACCCGAAATTATTTAATTTAATTAGGTATAGGTACCCAATAATAATAACGAAAATAAACTTTAATTAGGTACATAATGAAAATAAGGTTATTTTATTCCTCTTAAGGTATGCCTAAGCCAGTTTCACCACTACATATTATGCACAAAAGTTGCTTAGTACTACAATATAACCGTCATAATAATACTGGAGGTATGACAGTCTCCCATCCCACACTGGCTATCTAATTTCTAATTTCTACCACACACATAATAGAGACTTTGGGGCAAACTGCAATGCTTCATACAGCCAAGTATCACTCTTTATTAGTTTTATCATGATTATATAGGTACCTATATTAAATAATAAATAATAAAACTGATGTACCTATTCTGTAATGGTTAACTTGTAAATTATTCTGGATTGTTATTGAGATTAGAGGGGCAAAGCTCACCACATCAGTTTTTCATTAATAAAATAAAGTTTGGTCAGTTGAAATTTACCGATAGGGATAATATTATACCTATATATTTGAAGTATCTACCTATTATACAAAATAGTTAAACAGCAAATAATAAATAGTTTGCCATAATGCTTACCGATATTACTAGCCAAACATCGTGCTTCGTAAAAAGAGAAATCTTGCTTATTTGGTCGTGTTTTTAGAACAATAGCTTTTTTTATGTCTTTAATATTTGATGTTTTCGGCCACGCACAATTTCCCTCTTTACGAAACCATGGCCCAGGAACAACTTCCACAGTATCGTCCAACGTGAAATGCACCACACACCAGACCATTTTATACAGGTATCGTCTGGCTTTATGTAGGTATACAACGGACACGCTCGAAAACGACGCGCAACGTAAACAATTTGCAAGCCAATTGACAACGAATGAACGATCAATGAGACGACTACGAGAGTTGGGTTATGTGAAATATGAATATCGAGAATCAGAAATAATAATACGGATTACGTAATAACTTATAATATTATGTAATATGTATGTTATTGCTATCTAACAAGTCACAATATCAGTAAATTAGTAATAACACTGAAATAACCGTCCATCAGCCATCTTTAGGGAAACTTGTATGCGGGTATCGGCCGCCGCCCGCCACCCGCCGCCCACCAGGTACCTATTTATATACATTGTGTACCCACTGTATATATTATATAGGTATATGATATTATGTTGAATCATAATAATACTCATGAAAAAGTATATTTCGTATTTTCGTTATGATAATACTAAGCTACTATACTATATTAGCCATTAGGTACGATATACGTATAATCTCTAAAAATTCGCCATGCTAAACAGATGTGAAAAAAAACGCTTATAAATAATACTTGGTTATTGCGACAAGTTTAAGACAAAAATAAACTGTAGTAGGTAGGTTTGAATGATGTTAACAGACTAGGCTGCTGAGATCCGACTCAGTTGATGGAAGTAGACACTAGACTGGCTGTCGGCTTGTCGTATTGAAATTGGGTATTTGGGTCCTACTTATTTGGTTGAGTCAACCGTTGCTTAGTACTTGTTCAATATCGGATTATTAGATTGTTGTTTATTAGATAAATTACATGGGTACAAAATATGTTATTGTTGACGTATTTTTCAATTTTGTCATGTTAATTAATGTATATGTATATTATTATATTATAGGATTGTACTAAGTGCAATGTGTTATGTTCTAAGATTGATATTTTTAATTAATTTAAAAGGAATTGATATACAATAAATCGTAGTATGGGTATAGAATTTCTATATTAACAATAACATAAAATAAATAATTGAATCAACTTACCTTTTCAGATATCGCCATGTTATTATTATACTCGATCAACGATATAATAAAGATACATTAGGTACATAGATTTAGGTAACAAACATGCATCTATTATAAATCATGATATGTATAGACATTTCTTAGTATATTATAATACTATATCAGTGGCGTCTTCCATGTTATTATCGTCTTTCGGATGAAATAAAACATTATAACGATAAATAATCGTAAACAAAATCCAAATACATTACATTGTTGAAATCACGGAAGCGTCAAGTTGTCGAGTTTATACCGAAACTCAATAACCGCAGGTCTCTAAATAAAATATGCTTTAAACAAAGCAGTTCACTTAAAATCAGACAAATTATTACAGTTAATACATTCATGTACCATAATTAATTGTCCTTGTCTGGGCAACTGTATATTATTATATTACATAATATAGTCTGCTTTATATTATAATACCTATATATTATACGTGTCGGAAGAGTGAAATATCAACAATTTTAAATTTAAATAATTTGGCTTATTATAATATTTTTAAATAATGATTAATGAATAATTTTAGATTATCTTTAAACTGCTTTATGTTACGGATATATTTTCTATTAATAGATTATTTTATGTATATGTTTTGACATAACAGTATATCCAAACATTATAATATGTTTTGTAAATATTTAGGTTTTAATACTATTTTTAACTATTACATATAATATATAGTAGATATTTAGAGCTTAATATTGATGAAGTACTTATAGATCGATATTTTATAAGTGTTAATATACTTACCGAATTTTAATATTGACATTTCAACTATGCAGTAGTCTTGAATAAAGATTGAACAATGAGTGTTAATTTTTAAACCATAAACCTTAGTTAAATTAATACTAAAATATGTATCTAATTTATGTATGGATAAAATAATGTTAGTCCAAGTTAAATTAAACGTTTACTTTTGAATATTAATAGTTTAATTCAAAACCAGTGTTTATGTAAGCTTAAACACTAATAATTGTTATGTGGGTACTACAAATATCACGGAGACGGTGATCTCATTGTGCATTGTCGGTACAGCGATCAGCATACGCGTGCTGTATAACTTTAAATTACGTAAAATATATATATAGAAGCAAACGTAAACGTAGAATGAAAAAAAAAAAGAAAGTTAGGAACATATTAGCATATATTAGCGTAAATAACATGGTGATGGAATAAGAAATATATTAATCTAATTTATTTAAAATATAATTAACATGGTAATGGAAAATAAAATATAGTAAACACCACTATTTTATCATATATATATATATTGCACGAAAAAAAAAAAAATTTATATTGTAATAGATTTTAAGAATTCATGTTATATTAAAATATTATTACACATATTATATTAACACTAAGATAAGATTATTGATGTAAACAAAAACACAAAAAAAAAAAGAATATATTGTTAATCACATAAGATACTAACCTAGATAATAAGCAAAATATATACTGTAATATTGTGAATCATAATCTGTATTCTGTCAATAATAATTAATATGGTGAAATGTACCATATAATTATAATGATGTATTTGATGTAAAACATAAAATGTAAACATGTAATAATTGAATGTAATGTAATAATTGATATATGTAAAATTTGTAATCATAGGAAAGTGCTTGAACTAATGGAGGAAGTTTGAGTTAATTTTTCTCATTTTAGACGATAAAAATCAACTTTTAAAGGGGGAGATGTAGTAAGCCAGTTACTACTTAACAACACCATTGTAATATAATAGTAATTATACTATACTATAGATTAGCTATACTGTAATTCGGCATAAATCGGATATTAGAAACGGAAATAGGATTTCCTACTGTTTAGTATGAGAAGACAGGCTCACTGAATAATATAATTACTCGGGGAGTCCTGTGTACGACAATATTCAAATATAAAAATATAAAATAATGGTTAATTTAATTACAACGCGGTACGCGACAAAGTTCAATATAGAAATATAAAAGAGTAGAATGATTATTCAATTGAATCATAGATTAGCATTTTTAGCAATACGTAGAAATATAAGGAAGTCATAAAATGCGTGGGCCGGAACGCTGGTCACACACATCACATCCGTGAGCCGAGATACAGTATCTATAGGCAGGGGGTACGGGGAACTTCATATATAAGGGAGCCCGAATCGGCCTGTTTTCAGACGTGTACTACCACCCATTAGTGCAAGCACCTTCACGCCACTCTGTACGAGCATATTTTGGACTTTATTATGATATTTAGAGCTTAATATTGATGAAGTACTTATAGATCGATATTTTATAAGTGTTAATATACTTACCGAATTTTAATATTGACATTTCAACTATGCAGTAGTCTTGAATAAAGATTGAACAATGAGTGTTAATTTTTAAACCATAAACCTTAGTTAAATTAATACTAAAATATGTATCTAATTTATGTATGGATAAAATAATGTTAGTCCAAGTTAAATTAAACGTTTACTTTTGAATATTAATAGTTTAATTCAAAACCAGTGTTTATGTAAGCTTAAACACTAATAATTGTTATGTGGGTACTACAAATATCACGGAGACGGTGATCTCATTGTGCATTGTCGGTACAGCGATCAGCATACGCGTGCTGTATAACTTTAAATTACGTACAATCGTGTTTTAAAAAATTCCAAAAATCTTATAAAATCAACCCTTTGACCTGTCGTTTTTAAACTTACACACATCGTAGAAAACACCTCGAGCTGACATGCCTGTGATTTTGGTTAACCTACTACAAATATCACGGAGACGGTGATCTCATTGTGCATTGTCGGTACAGCGATCAGCATACGCGTGCTGTATAACTATAAATTACGTACAATCGTGTTTTAAAAAATTTCCAAAAATCGTATAAAATCACCCCTTTGACTGAATGTTTTAAAACTTACACACATCGTAGAAAGTAATACAGTCTACCATACCCGTGAATTTAGTTAGCCTACTACAAATATCAAGGAGACGGTGACCACATTGTGCATTGTCGGTCTACCCCGGGACTCACCCAGCAAACCCAATACTTGCTTAAAAAAAATATATATAATCAACCCTTTGACCTGTCGTTTTGAAACTTACACACATCGTAGAAAGTACCTCGAGCTACAATGCCTGTGATTTTGGTTAGCCTACTACAAATATCTCGGAGACGGCGATCTCAATGTGCATTGTCGGTCTACCCCGTGACTCACCCGGCAAACCCAATACTTGCTTAAAAAAAATATATATAATCAACCCTTTGACCGATCGTTTTGAAACGTACACACATCGTAGAAAGTACCTCGAGCTACCATGCCTGTGAGTTTGGTTAGCCAACTACAAATATCTCGGAGACGGCGATCTCATTGTGCATTGGTGGTTCAATTCACCCGGCCACAGATAATCGCCCTTTAGAAAATCGTATAAAATCAACCCTTTGACTGATCGTTTTGAAACTTACACACATCGTAGAAAGTACCTCGAGTTACCATGCCTGTGATTTTGGTGAACCTACTACAAATATCACGGAGACGGCGATCTCATAGTGCATTGTCGGTACAGCGATCAGTATATGCGTGCTGTATAACTTTAAATTACGTACAATCGTGTTTTAAAAAATTCCAAAAATCTTATAAAACCACCCCTTTCACCTGTCGGTTTGAAACTTGCACACATCGTAGAAAGTACCTCGAGCTACAATGCCTGTGATTTTGGTGAACCTACTACAAATATCACGGAGACGGTGATCTCATTGTGCTTTGTCGGTACAGCGATCGGCATACGCGTGCTGTATAACTTTAAATTACGTACAATCGTGTTTTAAAAAATTCCAAAAACCGTATAAAATCAACCCTTTGACTGATCGTTTTAAAACTTACACACATCGTAGAAAGTACCTCGAGCTTTCATGCCTGTAATTTTGGTGAACCTACTTCAAATATCACGGAGACGGCGATCTCATTGTGCATTGGTGGTCTAATGATGAATTCAACGGGAACAGCTAAACGCCCTTTAGAAAATCGTATAAAATCAACCCTTTGACTGATCGTTTTAAAACTTACACACATCGTAGAAAGTACCTCGAGCTACCATGCCTGTAATTTTGGTGAACCTACTTCAAATATCACGGAGACGGCGATCTCATTGTGCATTGGTGGTCTAATGATGAATTCATCCGGCAACAGCTAAACGCCCTTTAGAAAATCGTGTAATGTTCTCGACAGCTTGGTACCTACTATCGTAGTTCTAATAGCAGATAAGTGGCTGCCGAGATATTATCGTTGCGGGTCGCAGACAATTTGTTTGATGTTGTAGTCGTGGATGATAATAAATAAAAGACAATTGTTGTTTTATTGTGAATTTTATTATATTGTTGAAAGTCCAAAATATGCTCGTACAGAGTGGCGTGAAGGTGCTTGCACTAATGGGTGGTAGTACACGTCTGAAAACAGGCCGATTCGGGCTCCCTTATATATGAAGTTCCCCGTACCCCCTGCCTATAGATACTGTATCTCGGCTCACGGATGTGATGTGTGTGACCAGCGTTCCGGCCCACGCATTTTATGACTTCCTTATATTTCTACGTATTGCTAAAAATGCTAATCTATGATTCAATTGAATAATCATTCTACTCTTTTATATTTCTATATTGAACTTTGTCGCGTACCGCGTTGTAATTAAATTAACCATTATTTTATATTTTTATATTTGAATATTGTCGTACACAGGACTCCCCGAGTAATTATATTATTCAGTGAGCCTGTCTTCTCATACTAAACAGTAGGAAATCCTATTTCCGTTTCTAATATCCGATTTATGCCGAATTACAGTATAGCTAATCTATAGTATAGTATAATTACTATTATATTACAATGGTGTTGTTAAGTAGTAACTGGCAAAGGGTTTTATAAAATCAACCCTTTGACCTGTCAATTTGAAACTTACACACATCGTAGAAACTACTTCAAGCTACCATGCCTGTGAGATTGATGAACCTACTACAAATATCACGGAGACGGTGATCTCATTGTGCATTGTCGGTACAGCGATCAGCATACGCGTGCTGTATAACTTTAAATTACGTACAATCGTGTTTTAAAAAATTCCAAAAATCTTATAAAATCACCCCTTTGACCTGTCGTTTTGAAACTTACACACATCGTAGAAAGTACCTCGAGCTACAATGCCTGTGATTTTGGTGAACCTACTACAAATATCACGGAGACGGTGATCTCATTGTGCATTGTCGGTACAGCGATCAGCATACGCGTGCTGTATAACTTTAAATTACGTACAATCGTGTTTTAAAAAATTCCAAAAATCTTATAAAATCAACCCTTTGACCTGTCGTTTTGAAACTTACACACATCGTAGAAAACACCTCGAGCTGACATGTTTGTGATTTTGGTGAACCTACTACAAATATCACGGAGACGGTGATCTCATTGTGCATTGTCGGTACAGCGATCAGCATACGCGTGCTGTATTACTATAAATTAGGACCTGAACCAATATGAAAATATTGGATAAAAATGTATACACTGTGGTTACTATAGTATACTATTAATGTAAATGAAAAAAAATTTGTTTCTCTAACACAACACGAGTTTTTAAGTACTTTGTAAGTGGGCGTGGTTTAGATTTTTAAATATTCATATTTTCCCGCGCTTTGAGCATGACGTCATAATGCCGTACTCCCGTAGTGGCCGTCGGGCGTCGGCATACTAAAATATTATTATTTTTTATAGCGTTATCGCCACTTCTTACTTAGTTACCTCGCTATGTTACATGCGTATGTACGACATTATAATTTGTATTACTACATGGGTATTAATACACGAGTAGTATAAATGTTTATAATATTATTAGGTACATATTTATTAGTATTACCAATAATAATAATACAATATTATCGAATTATCACTTTTTTTTAAGTTTTCATTATTTGATACCTAGATAACTCATATATTTTAGATGCAGTTATTCTTCCATATCTAAGTTCGAACCACAAAACATTATTAGCTTGGTTAGTAGTTTTTTCCTCTACACCACTGAATACTGATATGGGTGTTCTTTCTTTTTATAATTGTAAAAAGTCATCCGCTGTACCATCTGTATTATAAAATAATGTTTGTAAAAAACATTAAATACAAAAAAAAAATCTTTTTTTCTAATACAAAATAACTTGGCCTTCCATAATACTTAAAATAATTAAAACTTTCATACCTATACTTATATTGTGGTATTTTTATATTATTAACTTACTACTATTATATTGTTTGGAGAATTCTAATATAGCTGTATGGATTGACAACATTTTGAAAAAAGATTCCTCTAATTTATAATTATGAGCACCAACTTGGCAATTTATTTGGTGGGTTTCTCCTAATTTCATCGCTTCATTAAAAAAATTCTTGTTAGATATTTCACTTTGAATATTTAGTATGGATTTTTTGGACATAGATTTAGCTGTTATATATTTTAATGTTGTGCCAACCCCAGAAAGTTTGGGTCTTTTCCAATAGCACTCAACTTCTGTGGGAGACTTTTCTTCAGATTTTCTATGAACATACATGAGAAAAGCTAAACTGTGTTTACATCCACCTGTAAATAAGAATAAAATCTTTGTTTACAACATTTAAGGACTAGTTATAATTAAATATAAATACCTACCTTATCAATAATTATAAATTATTTTCTATAGGTACACTTAATATCACAAAAGATTTATATAATATAACATATTAAAATTCTCATAAAGATATAGGTTCTATATAAATATATATATATATAATTATGCAGTCACCAACCTAAAGATGCTGCACAGTCATCATAATGGAAATCAACTATTTCTTCTTTTTCTTTCATTTATTGTTAAAGAAAAATGGTAATTTTTATTTCTAACTCCATGTTCAGGACAAATTTGGGCCTGAACATTACATATAGATCCTTCCCTTTTTATTTGAACATATCCAATAGCTGAATCTCCATAATTTTCTCTCGATGATCTAATGAAAATATATAAAAAATAATCAGCCCATCTATATATTTTATTAAAAATAATCGAGTTTTTAACTACATATTAGTAATTAGTATTCTTAAATATTTATATTCAGGTAATTTAATTATTTAAATATTATAAATATTATTTGTATTAGGAAACAAAAAACTAGCAGTGATAATAAATAATAATAGGTACACACCTTTGAGCTTTTGATCCCCTAACTTCAGGATCATTGAAGCAATCATTATTTTTTATGTATTGTGTTACAGAAAAAATGTCAAGTTTTAATTTTTTAAATTACGTACAATCGTCTTTTAAAAAATTTCCAAAAATCTTATAAAATCAACCCTTTGACCTGTCGTTTTGAAACTTACACACATCGTAGAAAGTACCTCGAGCTACCATGCCTGTGATTTTGGTGAACCTACTTCAAATATCACGGAGACGGCGATCTCATTGTGCATTGGTGGTCTAATGATGAATTCACCCGGCAACAGCTAAACGCCCTTTAGAAAATCGTATAAAATCAACCCTTTGACCGATTGTTTTGAAACTTAGACACATCATAGAAAGTACCTCGAGCTACCATGCTTGTGATTTTGGTGAACCTACAACAAATATCACGGAGACGGTGATCTCATTGTGCATTGTCGGTCTACCCCGGGACTCACCCGGCAAACCCAATACTTGCATAAAAAAAATATATAAAATCAACCCTTTGACCGATCGTTTTGAAAATTAGACACATCGTAGAAAGTACCTCGAGCTACCTTGCCTGTGATTTTGGTGAACCTACTTCAAATATCACGGAGACGGTGATCTCATTGTGCATTGTCGGTACAGCGATCAGCATTCGCGTGCTGTATAACTATAAATTACGTACAATCGTGTTTTAAAAAATTTCCAAAAATCGTATAAAATCAACCCTTTGACTGATCGTTTTGAAAATTAAACACATCGTAGAAAGTAATACGGTCTACCATACCCGTGAGTTTGGTTAGCCTACTACAAATATCTTGGAGACGGCGATCTCATTGTGCATTGGTGGTCTAATTCACCTGGCAACAGCTAAACGCCCTTTAGAATATCGTATAAAATCAACCCTTTGAGCGATCGTTTTGAAACTTACACACATCGTAGAAAGTACCTCGAGCTACCATGCCTGTGAGTTTGGTTAGCCTACTACAAATATCACGGAGACGGTGACCTAATTGTTCATGGTGGTCTACCCCGGGACTCACCCGGCAAACCCAATACTTGCTTAAAAATAATATATAAAATCAACCCTTTGACCGATCGTTTTGAAACTTAGACACATCGTAGAAAGTACCTCGAGCTACCATGCCTGTGAGTTTGGTTAGCCTACTACAAATATCTCGGAGACGGCGATCTCATTGTGCATTGTCGGTACAGCGATCCACATACGCGTGCTGGTAAACTATAAATTACGTACAATCGTAGTTCAACAGTTCTGCCTATATTATATTTTAACCAAATTTCTATTTCTCCGTTGTAATATGCATCTAAAGGACCAAAAATACCAGTATCAAGCGGCTTAAGGTGATGTTTATAGTGAGGTGATGGACAATGTAAGACAACTCCAGATTTTTTAACAAGTTTAAGAGCTTCAACAGTTTTATGACTTAAATGGCCATCTAATAGTAAAACACTTTATTGTAAGGCTACATTTAACATAATTTAAAAAGTGATTTATCCATTGAATAAATAACTCCCCAGAGTCATATAACTTGTGTATTGATACAGTTTTAAAGTACCCGAGTGTGTTGCATCATACAAGTTTGCAAATTTGCAAAATTGCTAAAATGTTTTTCTAGGAAATATAAGTGCAGGTTGTATCTACACATTGACCAGAAGATGATATACAACAAACTACTGTTACATGCTGTCCATGTTCTGCACTGGTATAGGCATGTTCTATCCATTCTTATATTATCCATGGGTAATTCAGTAATTGTCGTTCAAAACGTGCAGAAAAAATTAGCCAAGAACATATTCAAAGTTTGTTCACCAAATATTGGCAAATGCAAGATAGAAAAAGCATCATATTTATCTGGACTTATTAAGTTTCTACCAAAAAGGACTTAGAGGAAGAGACAATTTAATCCAGAAAAACAAAAAAAAAGGTCAATAACTTATAATTACTTATAAACTTATACACAAAATGATAACTCGTATAAACAAAACTACTCCAGACAAAAGAAGAATCCACCTACAAATAAAAAAACACCAGAAGACATCAAATCAGAAAAAAAAATTTCTCAAGTCTCAACCTGTGTATGAAAGTCATTACTACAGAAAAGAATCATTGAAGTTATACTTACCTTATCATTTCACTTTAAATAAATGCTATGAAATGTATTTGAAGAATCTCATTAATCCAGTAAGTAGGAAATTCTACGAGAAAATGTTACATGAAGCTAATATAAAAATCAAAAAAAGATACCTACCTGTAATAAATGTGATGTCTTAATAATGCAAATACAAATGGAGACTGATTGTACGGGCCGGGAACGAACATTAATAGGCCGTGATGCCGGTCATCAAAATACTTCGCACGCTCACTCACACACCGACCGACCTGTGTAGTTCGTGTGTAGTGGTGTTATGATGTGTAAGGTGTGTATATTTGTGCTTGTGTGTAGGCTTACAACTATTGACGGTAGATTATGGAAAACTAATTAACAAATGGATAACACGGTTTGCTGTGTGTAGTTTAATTGAATATTAATATTTTAAGTACAAAACAAGCTGACTCGCAGCAATACAAATATTTATGAATCTCGTCCCCTCTGGCCCAACAGGTAAAAATAATATAATAATAAATATCCACGGCCCTTTATGGCCCAACAACAAGTTTGTAAAATAATAAGTAATACAATTTTGGACAAATTAACAGCAATGTTGTAGGAGTTGAAGAATAAGGTGGGATTGGCAAACCACGTTACTGTGATGTATAGTAATAAGTGTCATAATAATATCCATTAAAACTTCTTTGGAGAACCCAAATTAAAAATACATTCAATTTGTGTTAAATGTTTATGTGTACAGTGAATCTATTAAAAAGTATTTATTTCACTGTATAATTATTATAATTTAAAATATTTACAGAAGTACAATAAATAGTTCCTATAATAGCTACTTAACTGTATCTTTTGTAAAATTGGAGAAGAGAAAATAACTCGAGTTATGCTTATGCCTATGACTGTGCTTAGGTGACCCTTAAATTAATTTTAAGTAATACTTAAATGTCTGTGCATACGGTGGTTTGTGAAGTTGAATTAGATACAAATTTGATCATTAAAATTGAATAAATATTAATGCGTTTTTATAGGCCGTTTGTGACCATCAGTGCAAATTTATTCACTGCTATGCAGGAGGTTCAGTTCATGACCAACGAGTGTTTCGCTTGTCTGAACTCAACGAGGACATACATAACCCTGCTAAATTTCCCAACAACTCATTGGTGATGCAGCCTACATAATGCAAGAACACATATTGGTACCTTACCGTTACAATTGTAATCTACTGAAAACTTATATCTAACTTCAATTTTTGTCATTCTTCCGCAAGAATGGCAATTGAAAGGTCATTTGGTTTGCTTAAAGGACGCTTTCGCAGTCTTTTCACCACACTTGCTATGGAGCGTGTTGATCTAATTCCAAAATATATAATAGGATACTGTGTATTACATAATATATGTTTATTAAAGAATGATGATTTTCCAAGTACAGTTGAGTTATTACCAGAAGCTGTACAAGATCATGATCAAGTAGGAGGCAATGTTGCTGCGAACCGAATTAGTGTAATTAAGAGAGATGATATTTGTAAACGCCCCGAATAAAAAAGTCCTCAGATCTTTTTCTGTACTCATGGGGTAATTTAAAAACATTATTTTCACTCTCAGTATTAATATTGTTTACATTTTGATCAACTGACACACTTTCATTTGGCTCAAAATTTAATGTTTCTTCAGATATAAATCCTTCAACAAATATTCTATACTTGGCCTTATTTAACATTTGTTTACCAAATGCTGTATCTAAACACACAACCAATTACATTATATAGCATTCCTTTTATAACCCAAAATATTAATTGTACTAAGAGTTTTATTGAACTAGATTAATTTGTACTTCTATTTTTCTAAAGTATTTTTTGAGGACATTGCGAGCACCCTGTTTTAGTTGTTAACAGACACCAAATAGGTCAGGTAGTTGAAAATTAAATAGAAACTAGGAATGTTAGTATTGATCAAGTATTATGTATACGTGCGTAGCTAGCTTAAAATTTAATATGAATAAAAATATTAAACTAACCCAGTCATAAAAAACTTTATATATTTATTTATAATTACAACCAGGATCACGCATAGCACTAGTGCGCAGAACTTTTTCCCTACGTGGGACTGAGTGGAACACAGTACATGCACGTACACATTACACAATGTCTGATAGTCTTAACTCATAGAATATTATACTCAACAACTAATGTCTTATTTCAAGTAATAATTATCAAAATATCTTACCAAAAAATACCAACCCCAAACCTACGCACAATTTTAAAGTGAGGCTTAGGTTAGGCTAGGTGACCATAATTAAAAATATAAAATACAGGACTAAAATATTATCATATTATGATATTTTAATATTTTTAAATTGATTAGCATAAGGCCCTAAGTCCTATTAGTGACATTTCTGCAAGCCACTGACACATAATTTAGTGATAATACAACTTTTAATATTTTTTTTTTAATACCAACTAAATATTTCATCAAAAATTCATTCAACCCAATATCCCAAACCCATCTTATTACACATTATGTTTAGTGATTTAATTAGTAATTTAATCGATAAGTTTTAACTATACCTACATCTAAATTTACTACTTTTCCGGTGGATTTTCTTAAAATTATTTTACTTAAGAGTTAAGAAGATTCTCCTGACAATATTACGAACACAACAAAAAAATAATTAGCCAAATCGGTGCAGTCGTTTCCGTGTGATGGTACGTCCAAGGCAAATTTATATATAGAGATTAATTTATCATAAGTAAATGTCGACATTTCACGGCGACGCCATGGAACACGTGGTTCAACTAAATTTTCATCATTAGGAAAATCGTGAATATTGTTAATAATTTCATTAATAGTATCGACTATATCACTATCATTAAATGCAAAGTTGTTATTAATATTATCATTAATACTACTAACAGTCTTGATAATAGATATATTATTTATATTATTATAATTATTGTAATTAATATTGTTATTATCGCTATTAATATTGCAGTTATCTGGCGAGCCATTGTTATTTTGACTTAATTTGAGTAAACGTTGACGTTTTATTCTATTCGATGAACGACCTAAATTAATTTTAATTCTAAACCCAGAATGCTTGCCATGTTGCCAAGTCTACGTAACAGGCCATTATTTATAATAGTTGATAACTCCTTTGTTTATTAAGTTAGAGAATCGATCAAATGCCATAAACCTTCTCCGCAATGAGCTCTTCAAGAAGAAAAAAACGTTTCTATTCTTCAATTTTTGTTTTCAATTTGTTAGAATAGTTATTATGGTCTAATAAACTTATTTATTTTTAGATTTCCATTCAACTTTAAATCTTAAATTATTCTAAGACTTTTGTTAATGACTTGACATTAATGACACGAACAATAACTGACTTGACACCTTTTGCACATATGACTTGACATTAATAACACCTCTGATTTGGTTTTATAGAAGTATGTGCTATCATACTATGTTAAGTTTTATGTTGGTAGGTACTAATCTTTTACAGAGAAGTTTTTCTTTTATTAAACTCAATTTGGCGTAAACAAGTTCTATGAAATGTATAATCAACTGATCAATACATACTTTTTTTTAAACTAGGTGCCTACTTAGTTTATTAACAACTTTGAAAAAAACAGTGTTAAAGAATATTACCTATATAAGAAAATCAATGAAAAAAAATCTGTAAGTGTAAGACATTATATATATATTTATTTAACTAAATAGGCTGGTTTTCGAAATTTTCAAATTTAGCATTGGCTTTTATTACCATTTTAGAAAGCATCAAATGTATAGCATTTGGTAAATTTGGTTCTTTTTCTTTATTTTTTATATGTGAAAGTAATGCTTTTATTAAAATTAACACTTTTGAAATCGAAATGTCTTTTTTGCTACTTAGTTCGATAGTAACTTCTTTAAACGGTTTAAATATCGCACAGTAGTGTTTTATTAGTCTAAAGTCTTCGTACTAAATTATCCATATTACCTATTATTGCAATTGTACTCATAAGAGGTTCTTGAAACGTCTTGAATTAACTTTAATTCCGGGTATCCCATTTGTTTTTGTGCATTTTTAAGTTTTAAATTTGCTTTTGTACTTTGTTTAAAATATTCAACGATGGTTTTTACTTTTTTGTGAACGTTTTTTATTTCACCTAGTCCAGATTGTGCAATTAGATTTAATGTGTGCGCTAAACAGGGAATATAGTGCCAATTTTGATTCATGCCGATTGCTGATGTTATATTCACAGCATTGTCACTCACAGCAACTTTTACTTTTTCTGTTATATTCCAGTCTTTAAAACAATTATTTAAAAATAATGACAAATTTACAGCTGTGTGGGATTCCACCACGTTAAAACATCCAAGTAAAAATGTTTTTAAAACACGCTCTTCTGGATCGATAAAATGTACAGTGACAGCAATAAAACTATCATTATTTATGGAAGTCCAGCCATCAGGTTGGTTTTGATCATTATTTGTTTCGGGTGTATTTTGCTTACTCAGTTCATCAACATTTTGTTCAATCATTTCATTAATATGCGGATGTTTTCTACTTTCATATTGAATTATGTGTTTTAGTTTTAAGTGTTTACTTAAGTTTGAAGTTGATCCACCTTTATAAGACACCGAATTTGAACAATACGAACAATACATCGCTTTTTTTTCTGTCCATTATTTTAATATTTACGAAAATATGAATACAAATGAATAGGTCTAAACAATCTAAACACGCTCGTATTTCTAAAAAACTGTATTTTTTTAACCACGAAATCTCTATTTGCGTCCGGATAAATGGTTTTACATAAATCAACCAATTCGTCGTAGGCTTTATTTTTTAGTTTTTATTTGTGTACTCTTTTGATTTGATTTTCCATAAACATGGAAATTCACGATATTTCTCTAAAAACTCACTTATAAATTCTTTTGATAAGTCCCGTGAATCACTCATGTTTTTAGTTGTAAAAAACTAGTGGATAAATCGTCAACGAAAACACTGTGCGTGTAAAGACGACAGTAAAGTACTGGTACGCGCGATAACTATGCAGGAAATTCCTTCATGAGAGTCACGCATGTTTGTTCATGTTTATACATGCATTCTTTCGCGCGTGATTGGAGTTTCACATTCCAATCACGCACGAAAAACCCTTCGTCTAAAGGCCCCTAATGACCAAAAACCGTGCAAAATATTATCCATCGTGATATAACGATGTGATATGATTCTCATTTATCTAAGATAATATCATGTGGTTATTTTGAGTTAACCGATTAGTTAATTAAATAAAATTTGTAATAATGATAAATAGATAAGACGTTTGACGGACCGCGTTATCAATTATCATAAAAAAAAAAAACATTTAACTGAATTTTAATATCTTATTAAATAGGTACTACTTCACGGAAACACGAAATAAATATTACAATATTATTTCAACAAAATAAAACGTTCCGTCTCTCCGTTCTAAAGAAAATAATTAGAAGGAGTGCGCTCAAAATATAAAAAAAATGAAGAGGAGCTCCATCCCCCTGAGCCCCCCCCCCCCCCGCCAATTCGAGCACTGATAATAATTATATTATATCGTTATAGACGGGAATTTACAAAATGTAAAACTTTTTCGTCATGTAAAAATTTAAATATTAATTTAAACAAGGTTATGGCATAATAAAACTGTGGAAGAGTTAGTGGGAAAATCGCCCACTAGAAATTTTGTTTTATGCAATGTAAGGATTTGGGCTTTTTAGTTCCACAAAAACTACCCACGAAGAAAGGGGAACACTTTCCTCGTGACCTGTGAGCCGCATCGCGTGAGACCCGAGGGTCAAGTCGGTGGAACTCACAGGCTTTGATACACGCATGGGGTATTGAAACTCCAAGATTTATTTTGGGGAAAAAGTGGATTAATAAAGATATAATAAGTTATAATTTTAAGGTAATCACGTGGGTGTATACATAAGTTAAATAATAAATAATTTAATAATAACATTTTCATAATTTCGTTACAGTATAAGGTGGCACATGGCAAATATAATATAAGTATACGATTGCACATGGCAATTACAATAAGTATAAGATGGCACATGGCAAATATAATAAGAAGTATAAGAATTTTCAGCACATTTTGTCCGACCCACTGGAGGCAGCACACCATATTATTCATGGTGTGTCCTCACGAGGTTACCGGGAAAATGTGTGCGTGGAGGCTCGTTACAGCCGGGATGTTTCATACTAAGGGGAATGGGGATAAAAAAAAAGTAACCGCGTCTTGCGACGCCTCTAAATCGTGCTTTGAAAGGGGGGACCAAGGGGAAAATATAATTACGATACATGGACGTGACTGCTGCTGACTATATTAACGTGGGTGACGGATACTCCGCCCGAACATCGGGCCTGTAGTCGTGTCTCAGCCCATCATGTTGTTGTAGAACAGTGCGTAGATATTCATATACAGGTGTCGTTGAACCGATTCAGGGCCGTGGAGCGAAAAACTGGCCACGAGGTGATGTATTCTAGTTCTATTCCTTTTACCAGTTTAACTTATCCATATTATAACGCCAATCAAACTTTACCTGAATTTTCTGCACTAAGCTCAGCTATAAACCCACATCAAATTGAAACTGTGACTCCTACATTACACACTTATTATTCTCAGTGTAATTCTCAGCCATCTGCTTCATCCACACATTCTGGTAATATGCAGCCTACTAATTTTGACAATACCAATACATAATCATACATTATAGGTATGATTACATGTTTATAACTATTCAAGTATGTTACTATTAATTAATGTTCCCACTAATAATTACTATTAATTTTAAATTTAATATTCAATAATATAATAGGTAATAATAGTAGTGTACATAATAATGGCAACCAGCAAGTATACTTTATAATTTTAATTATTTAAAATGTATTACTTAAAATTGTGTTAAGAGTATAAATAATCTATACAGACTTTGTAGTCTATACCTTAAAGTAGTAATACAGATCAATATAAAATATTTTTATAATTATTTTCTTACGTAAAATAATAATAATATTGTAATAAAAATGTAATATTATTTTCCAATGACTTTATTTTGCCACTTAAGTGCATATTGCGGAGTGTTGAAATACTTAACAAAGTGTTCTCTAACTTCTTTGGCAGACGAATTTCCAGTTCCCCTTTAATTTGTTAAATCGTCCATTGTACAACTAACTAACTAAGGATATCATCATTGTTGATGCCATCTCTACATCGAACAAAATTGTGTAGCACACAACATGCTTTTGTCACAGCGACAGCAAAATTGAGTTCAACTAGTATACTTGTTTGAAAATTCTTCATTTTTTCGACATTATTCCAAAAGAATATTCTATATGTTGTCGAGCTCTTGATAACCTGTAATTAAAAATCCTCCTGTCGTCCTAACCAGCCCGGGAAAGGTCGTAATAAATTTGGATGTAACGCAAATGCTTCGTCGGCAACGAAAACATAAGGCAGAGGAACACCGTTATCATCACCAGGTAAACAAATTTTTGGTGGCAAATTTAAATTATAACCGTATAATTTTTTACCAAACACTGATTGTTTGAAGACATTACAGTCACTTTCCTTATCGTAGGTACCCACATCTATAATTCTAAAACAGTAATTAGAATCACAAATTGCCATCAGGATGAGTGAAGAATATTGTTTGTAATTATAATAGAATGTCCCACTGTTTTTGGGCAATTTCACGGTAATTTGGAAATTGAGCTTTCTCGAAATAGCAGGCTGCAATGTCTAACCAATCGTCAGTAGTTGGTTCTGCCATTTCAATTGGTTGTAATATGTTCCAAATAACCTCACAAGTTTCACGTACGATAGTTGATATTGTGGATATTCCAATTAAAAATTCGAAATGTAAAGCGGAAAAGTTAGAACCAGTAGCCAAATATCTAAATAAACACATATTTGGTATTAATTAAAATAATAATCTTTAAAAAATAGTGTTTGCCAATCCAAAGTTTGTTATCTTTATTTTATTTAAAAATGTGTAATTTAATTGTATTAATGTTAAATGTTAATTATTAATTAATAGAACTAGGTACCTACCTACATAGATTCTTTGTTTAAACATCTAACTTCATTTCTTTAGATTTTTTGGTGACACTATGAACTACTAACTACCTACATATCTGAAACCTTGATCGGCTTGATCTAAAATGTCAATCCTTACCTTTACAAGTTTATAATATATAATAATTTTATAAAATATTAACTACTAAATAATTTGTAAATTTACAATTTGAAAAATGTTGACCAAATTCGAATATTTAAATGATTCTAAAAAAATCATACCTAAGTATTTAAAAAAATATATCATCTGCTATTGTAAAAATAATGATATTGATAGAAAAAAACTAAAAAATTAAAATTTTAAATTATCCGCTAACAGCTCAAAACGAGTGAAAATATTTAACTCTAATATAAACAAGCAGTGAAATTTGTAAAATTTAAAATTTTGACCTCCCAAATATTGAAGCAGTTTTACTGCTCATAACAGTGATGATAGACACAATAATAAAAAATAAAAAACACACATCACTGTAAAATCAATGCATTCGTCGCTGATAGCTCAGAATCTAAAATTATTATTTATTTTGTTATATTTTCATATTTTCATTTAGGTACCTATTAACTTTAAAAAAAATAATAGATATCAAATACTGATAATAATTTAAGACAATAATAGTCTACATATTGATTATGATTTATGGTAACCCTTTCGTTAAGTTCAAATTTTATTAAATATTTCTAAACTATTTGTTAAATCTCTTTAGAGGCATATTGAACCAGCTTATTGGTTTTTATAATACTAACAAATTAAATGTTTAAATTGCACATACCTTAACGTCACGGTCAATCTTTCTTCCGGTGAAATTGGAATTCGCATATTAGTATGTTGTTTTAGAAGGTATTTACCAATATATGAGACCTAAGATCATTAAATAAATACTATTGTCAGTAGGTAAATATATATTGTAGACTGATGTTCCAGTTTTACATAATTTTATTAACATTTGTAATCGAATAAGCTAATAACATACCAATGAATCGAATGACGAAATTGACATCCGATAATATTTAAAGAATTCGTCTGGGTGTGATCGCAAAGTTAAGAAATTAACTTGAAACTGACCTTCGTTGATTATTTTCATATTCAACGGATGCACCCAGTATTTTCTCTTCCTGGTCATTTTTTGTTTTAACTGTTGTCTTTTATATAAACTATACACTACACAAATCGCTTCAACATCATCTAAGGTCTCCATTTAGTAGAACGATGGAAAATAACTTATTTAAAGACGTGAAGTACACAGTATATTTATCTAAACCACGTTTTCCATAAGAACTAATGAATTAGACTAATGTTATAAGTTCAAATGACAATAAACACATTTCGAATTTGGCGGGTATTCGAAGGCGTTTTAATCGCACGCGATCTTCTTGCCTACACGGCAGCGGTTTTTAACCGCAATTTTTAACCGCAACCACCCGCGATTAAATCGCTCCGTGTGAAACCAGCTTAATAGGTAAATTAAATAATTAAAAATGCTAAATAAATGCTATGTACCAGGTTGTAAGACAAGATACGCTGGTGGAAGTGAAGGAAAAAATATTTCATTGTTTAGAGCTCCAAAGATACTGTGACTATATTAAAGACAAAAAATATTTACATGATTTTTTATAAATTTTAAGTAGGTAATTACTAAATAGCATTACCCCACAATAATATAATAATTTTATAGAGTATTATTATTATTTGATACCGAATAATAATTTATACACTTAGACAAATTATTTGTACATAAAATCATTTAAAGTAATTTTCAAGATACGGATACTCATACTTTAAATTTAAATATTATAATTTAATATAATTATAAAGTAATAAACAATATTTTTATAACTTATATCTTGATCTTGATGTAAGATAAACTATAGTTAATAAATAACTATTAGGTACATATTAAGTAAATCGAATTTTAACCTTTTGTAAAAATGTATTATATATTAATTTATCTTTATTAAAATATTCCTATAGGCTATAACATATTTAATTTTAAGTTTTATGTTTTTTTATAATCTGATTGGAATATAATTATAATTTTAATAAAATAACACATTTGTTTATTTTAGTAAATCTAGATTACTATTTATATTAACATAATTTGTAAAAAATACTACCCAAATCAGGATATTATTTATAAGTCACAACACATAACACTCATGGTTTAAAGTGGGAGGGGGGGGATGCAGGAGGACTCAGTCAACCCTACCTCTGATGACGGTTAAAATGCGTCCCATTTAACAAATTAGGATTTTATACATTAGGCATTATACATACAATTATAAATGGAACGCTTAAAAGTTAAAACTATATGGAGGCATTAGTCCCCTCTGGAATTTTTCCCACTTTAAACCCTGAGGAAACAAAAAAAATTATCAAAACAGTCCAAGTTGTAACTACTTCTTTAATATTATGTGATAACTACCTACTTATATGTATACTATTTTATGTAATATACTTAGGCTCATTATACCTATTATTGTTAATGTAATAGTGTTTTAGATATATTTAAATATTTTTAAGAGAAGGTACCAAATACCAATATTAGGTAAATATTGAATCACAAGTAAATATAAAGAAGTAAGTACATATAAATAGATTTGAGTTACTTATAATATGTAGAAATTATTAAATTTTTAACGGTCTGTATTCTGTTATCTGCAATTTTGCTATAGTTTTCAATTGTCAACTTCTAGGCAGTTGAATAAAGTATATCATAAGGCAATAAATGATTTTCAATATGAATACCATACGTTAAAATTATCTTATTGAAATACCAATAAATAAATGTAGGTACAAACAGGTATTTTCCATCATAAATACAATATTTATAATATTTAATATTTTTGATTCACTGCAATAAAACCCAATACACATGTGTCTAATATATATCTTTGGTCCCGGGTAGAAAGGGCTTAAGTCAATTTTTCACAAAAAAATTTTTTTCCGTAGATTTAAAGCTTGATTTTTGCTGATTTTTTTGGTCCAATTGGCATAAGTCAGTGACGAATATTACTTATATTATTGAAAAAATAAATAGAGCATATCTCAACATGATCGTTTCTACGTTCGGTAGAAAAGGCTTATGCCATATATACCATTTTATTGCTCAGGTACATAAGGCTTAATATGACTTACGCCTTTTGTAGTGTAATATTATATCTCATGTAAAAATGGCATAAGTCAATGATAAAAATTAATTTATTACTATAAAAATATAATATTATAATCGGTATTAATGATTACAGAATTTAATCTCTCATAATAATATTATATGATAAGTTTAAACAGCAGTTATACCAACAGAAAAAAAAATAATATTTGGCCATTGCCGTGGTACTTACATAGAGTTATTTATAAGAAAAAACAATTTATTTTTGTCTATATTTCATTCTTTTGATAGAATGATAATGAGTTTGCGTTCCAATATTAGTTTATTGTTGACACTTGACATTTTTATGGTCAATTTTGATTTATTTAATAACTCTGGTTTTGAACTGAACCTTTTTTTTGAGTTAAAAACAACAAAATGAGGAAAAGAACTATTCAAATGGTCGATATGACTAGTTCTTCAAAGCATTGTAAACCAGGTAATATTATAAATAATAAAATTATAATAATAACAAATTAAATTAATATTAGTGTTATACTTAATAGACAGCAATCAACACTACAACAGGAAAAACAGAATATTCTCAGATGATTCAGGTAAAGTACAACATACTTAAATCATACTTATCTATTAAATTATAATAATTATTACAATTCAAAAAATTATTATTAACAGATACTTCTGTGGATGACACTGACAATGATAAAGACTTTAATCCAAATTTACAACCATATGTATCAAAGGAATCAGATTTATCAGGGCATGAAGATGAAATTCATACATTAATGCAAGACTCATTTATAAGTAATATGGTCAACGAATCCTCTAATGGTGATTTAAATTTTATTTTTACAATTTAAAATATAATTTCATGCTGTAAAGCCAAAATTAAATTATGATGATAATAATATTATGATCACACCATTTTGAGTAGGTACCTATTATGAAAAAGAAAATTATTGAAAATGTACTTATGTATTTTTAATTATTGATAATAGGTTTTCTACAAGATAATTTAGAAGGAGGAACTTTAACACTTTTAAACAACTTAAGTGAGTATAAAATTAGTTTTATTAAGATACAATATATCAAGCACAATAATAATAAAGAGAGTAGTTAATTTGAAATAGTTATATAAAGTTATGAAAAATGATTTAAAAAGTTATGAAACATAATATTTTAGTAAAAATATTTTATTTAAAAGTAATAATAATAGTTCTACTATTATCATACTTATTTTTAGTATTTTGCTATTATAAAAAATGTAAAAATAAATGTTAAAAGTATTTGAATAATATTTAAAATACTTAATTTAATGGTATTTAAGTACTTGATTGGTCTTAGTCAAGTCTTGATCAGTATGTTTCAGTAATTTTTTTAACATTAAAATTAGGTCCAGACCAACCAATAGTATTATGTGATGATACCAGAGTATCTCCTGAAGAAACTATTCAGGCTGACATAGGTAAATATAAATAATTATAAATATGTTTTGTAAAACTGAATTTAAGTAATCTCAATTTATTAGATTAGTTTTTATATCATATCAAAATTAATTTATTAGATTATGAAGTACATGATGGCTCATTGCAAGAGGCACCATTCCATAATACTACAGGTAGGTATTTAAATAATTATAATATTAAATAAACTACAAACTATAATTTAATGAATTATCATATTTTTTAGATAGTGAAGATGACATAGTGACACAAGCTAATGAACATATTAATACTGATAAACCTTTTGGAAGAAAAATTAGAAAGTTACGCACAACAAACCGTCAAAAAGGATTACCTTATGTTACTGCAAAAGGTAAAAGTATACCTGGTCATTCTAATGAAAAGCCTTTACAAGAATGTCGCTTGAATTGTAAAAGTTGGTTAGAACCTCATAAAAATACTATTTTTAATGAGTATTGGAGTCTTGGTTGTAATACAAGAAGACTAGACTATATCGCTGCAGCAGTAACTAAAACAAAAACTGTAGTTACAAGAAAAAGAGTCGACACATCATTAAAAGAAAGAAATGTTACTTATCATTACTACTTTACTATTGATGGTAATCGTAAAAAATGTTGCAAAAAATGTTTTTTAATCACTTTAGACGAGAAAGAAAAATTTGTTAGAACAGTTCTAGAAAACAAGTACACAAATTCAGTTACAGGTATAGCAAAAAAAGATCAACGAGGACTTGGACCTTCACCAAATAAAAAAACTGAAGCTGCTATCATAGATGTACATAAACATATTCTTTCATTCCCAGCATACGAAAGCCATTATACACGTAAAACAAATAATAAAAAGTATTTAGCATCTCATCTTAATCTTAAAAAAATGTACGAATTATACCGGTTGACAACATCTGAACCAGTTGGAAGAACAATATATGAAAGAGAATTTAAAACTACCAATTTATCTTTTAAAGTGAGAAAAGCCGACACCTGTCACAAATGTGATTCGTTTAAAATGAGAATTGAAATGGAACAAAATGCTGAAATCAAAATAAATTTAATTAATGAGCGTGATAAGCATATTAAAAATGCTGATGACGCTTACAGTTTCAAACGTCTGGACAAAGAAAAATCAAAATTGGATTCAACAAATATTTGCATTACTTTTGATCTTCAACAATGCTTGCCAACACCATTTTTGGAGACCTCTGTGGCATTCTATAAACGTTTGTACTGGACATATAATTTAACAACACACAATCTCGCATCAGGACAAGCTTCCTGTTATTTGTGGCATGAGGAAGTTGCTCGTAGGGGAGGCAATGAAATTGCATCATGTGTTTTCAAGGACCTTATGAAACTACCAGATACTATAAAAACAGTTACTTTATATTCTGATTCTTGTGCAGGACAAAACAAGAATTCCCACATGGTCAGTATATTCTTTGCTCTATTATCAAAAAAGAAAACGTTACAAGAAATCAATCACAAATTTTTAGAGCCAGGACATACACATATGGAGTGTGATTGTGATCATTCACTTATTGAAAAACAAAAAAAAAAGTCAGAAACCATTGTAGCTCATCCAAGGGATTGGGCTACATTAATAAGTTGTACTAACAAAAAAAAAACCATTTCATGTAGATGAAATGAAACAAAGTGAAATATATGACTTTGGTAAGATTGTAAAAGGCCCTTTAGTCATGAGAAAGACTAATGAAGATGGCAATAAGTTTATTTGGCACGATGTTTCATGGGTCAGATACTGTGCATCAATGTTGGGTAAGCTATTGTATAAAACCAGTCTAAGTGAAGAAGAGGAATTTAAAACTTTAAATATGATTCGAAGAGGCTCAAAAAATATGGCAAATATTATATCATTAGATCCCAGCTTATGATGGGCCATTACCCATTTCAAAAGAAAAAAAAAAAGATTTAATTGATTTACTACCATTAATACCGAATATTTATCATGCATTTTATAAGAATTTAAAGGACGATCAAAATGAAGATGCTTCATATGACCCAGACTTGAGTGAAAGTGATTAATAATGTGATTCATTAAACAATTTTTAATTTTATTATGTTGTAATATTTTAAAAATATAACATTTTTTTTTTCAATTATTATATTTTATACTGTTTTAATTTTATTTAATGTATTAGTTTAGTGTACTCGATGAGTCACTTGAAGTTTGTTAAAGTTCTTAATATTTTTTTTCAATTATTATAATATTATTTTATACTGTTTTTATTTCTTTAAAATGTTGAATTAGTTTAGTGTACTTGATGAGTCACTTGAAAATTGTTAAAGTTCTTAATATTTTTTTTTTTGAATTATAATGTTTTGTATTAATTGTATTTCTATAATATTGTAGGTGCCAACTGCCAATATTGTATTAGTGTAGGTACTTTATGAGTGAGTACCTATCTGAGAGTTGTAAAAGTAATACATTTTTTTTTTTCATAAAAATAATAAATGAATATACTATAATTATTGGTTATTAGTTTATTACTATATTCTATGTATTAGACATTAGTGTACCTGTTCAGTGATATTTTTATCTGATAATTTATTTATTTGAAAAGTCATGTACAAAAGACATAAGTCAAAATAAGTGAACTCAAAAGGGCATAAGTCGTGGACAAGAAGGGCATAAGTCAGTAAAAGAGAAATCAAAAGGGCATAAGTCGTGGACAAAAAGGCTTAAGTCAAAACTAGTGAAATCAAAAGGGCATAACTACAGTTATCTCGTTAAATATTCATAGTATCAAGAATTTTAATGGTTACATGTATTAGGAATGTAATATATACAAAATAAAAATACCTTATATATCTAAGGATATAATGAACTTACACGTAGGAATTTTCAAACATTGTTACTGCTGTCTCAAAAAGTTGGTCAAATTGACTTATGCCCTTTCTACCCGGGACCAAAGATATAGTGTCTAATGCAATTATTCAAACACCCAGCCTCTGAAGCTTGTGGTGCTCCAGGTGGATATTATTTAAACTACGAATTTGCCGTCAAAAACTAAGCCGCTTTTTTTCTCCTGGCCAAGCCGAGTGTTATCACCTTCTCTTCTCTACATCGTGTCCTAAAGTTTATACTAGCGCTTTACGCGTGTGGTGGAAATATAAACTACTGAACCGTAACACAATCTGAACGAATAGCGGGCCGGCGATTTAAACAAATAAGGCATATATATGACTTTGAAGACCTTAAGAATTGTATTTCCCAAAGCCGACAAAATTTAAATATTTTAGAATTGAAAGATTTTTATGAGTGGCAAAACAAAAAAAGGACTACCAATGTAAAAACAGATACATTGTATGGATTTAAAATTAACAGTGTTGTTATGGCCAAATTTACAAGAGGATCGACTTCTATGGAATACTGGACAGATTTTAATGGAGAGCCAAAGACTTTAGACTTCATACAAAAAAAATTTTTGAAAGGCATTAAAACATATGCTCCTAAAAAAATTGATCAACATAGAAGAATTAACCTCAGTAAAAAAAAAGGAATCATTGACAAACTTGTTCCAGTAATGCCAGAAAACAGGAAACATTTTTGGATAAATCTTCCAGTGTCTGCCACTTCAGAAGATTTGGTTGATGAGATGGACCTTGGTAATGCTTTCATAACTGATTATGAATAAGACTTAATAAAGACTGAATAAGTACTTTGTGATTATTTTATTATGTTTTACTATTATTTATTTTATTTATATTTGTTGTTATTATTATATAAAACTGTAAAAATTGTTCTACCTGAAGACTAGGTATTTTCAAATTATATCTTTTATGTAATAAAGAAAGTGACACATATTTGTTTTAATTTTTTAATTGTATTACAATTATTTTATTATGTTTTACTATTATTTATTTTGTTTATATTATTTTGTTGTTATTATTATATAAAACTGTTTATTGGTTTTTGTTAACTTTCATACAAGTTTGTGAAAATACTCCACTTATAAAACAATTTAAATATTTGTTAGTTCATTGGAGTTAGGGGAGTACTTAGACTTCATTCTAGGAGGAATAGGGCGACTCGATTTTTCACTATGCCACGTCTTCTTGCCGATTGATAAATAGGATTTATGATTTTTCAAAATATTGAATACAAAATATAGATCTAGGAGGAGACGGTTGACCCATCACCCCTCTTAAATACCCCCCTAAATGGCCTTAGTTTTTATATCAAAAATATAATTTACACATACTGTGTTTTCAATTAAATGTGATAGGATTTTCAAATTTTTCTATAAATTTCAAAACACAGTATCTACAATTACAGCTTAATGAAACTGCTAAAAATACCATTTTGGCATTTTGTCGATTTAAATTGAATTCTATGTATTTCCTTGATAACGATATGAAGTTTCAAGTCATAAGGATGAAGTTAAGTTGGCGGCCTGACGTACTTTACAAAAATCATTTTCATATCAAATTATGAAAAATACAGATACTGTGTTTTGGAGTTGTACAGCTGAGCAGCTAACCTGTATATCTTAAGCCGAGGTTTCGTGTATCGACCGACGCGCGCGCTAGCTCTGGCTCCCTATTCGCCAATGGTCGACTGTAGAGCGGTCGTGCAACGCGATTGACGACTGCAGCGCGGCGGAGGTTCTTCAGTGATCGGTGATCTTTATTTTTCTACCATAATACCGTTAAGCTCCGCGTACATATTTTCGTGGTGTTTATCTCGCCTTTGTTCCGTTCTCAGTTTTTCCCACCAGTGTCCCGATTTGTGTTTACGACACCGTTTTTGCTCCGTGAGAGATATAATTCGACTTTTCTCAGGGAAACAATATATCTGCCGCATTCCGTTGTTTCTCCTCGTTCGCCGTCACTCACTTCAACGCACTCAATATTTTCGCCATCGTGCGCTCAAAATCATTTGGAAAAACGCAGCACACAAGGTAGACTGTTCTCTTAATTTTTTGTATTATCTCTTCCGTATGTTTATGAATAATAATGGTTTTCCTCTATATTCTCACCGTGTTCTTCGTCTACCGCTTTAAGGGCGACATAGATCGCCTGGATGCCTTCTATTTTCGGCGTCGTTTGGGCGCGCGAAAAACGGTTGGTACCCATTTACGTAACTATTATAATAGGTACATGTATATGGCCCACCGCCACAAAATCGGTGGGCCCGCACGACAGCCCAATTGGGCGGTGAATGGTGTAAGACCTATAGTTTTCGTGTTGGCAGGGGGGTGCACGATTTATTGCGCCCGCACCATCGATTTTCCCGAATCACACGCGTTCTCCGTTAATGGTTTTTGAGTACACCTTGTGTAAACACCGGAAACGGACGTTTCCGTTCCACGTCCTATCGGAATAACAGTGGACTTATCGTGTGCTTTATTATATTTATTATGATATATGATATCGGCGACGATAATAATAATGATATGATGTGTCTATAATGGCCGACACTCGATTGTACCCGGGGAGATGCAAGCGTTCGTTTCTGTCCCGTAAATTGTATTGTAGGGCTAAATAATTGTCGATTGTTTATCGTAATAATATCGTACCCACACAATTGTTGTGAGTGCTCTGAACTACAGTTTTACCTCCACAGCTAAGACATATTTTTCAATGTTTTTATTTCAAATATAGAATGTTTCAAACATTTAAAAATATTTGTAATTTTATTTTAGAAATTTAATAGATACATATTCTGCCGCCTTAACCCTCAAAAGGGTATCTCCAAATATTGAAATGTTGGTAAAATTACATAACAAGTTGAAATGTAATGAACTCATGCACTGTTCCTTAAATCTTTGTTGACAATTTTTTTTTTCAATATTCTAAATATTATCCGTAGAATTGATTGGTGATATTTTTAATTGTCTAACATAACTCTAAGTATAAGACAATGGACTTAACCTTAAACTTCTAATCGGAATAAGAAGCTAAAAAACAGTAAATCCGCTATACTGGAGTTACTGTGATTTACTTTAAAAATTAAAGATTTATTCAAGATATTAAATACAATAACTCCAACCAGTATTTAACAAATTATAATTTATGCATTGAATAATACCAAATATTTTGAAACCCATATGAAAAACTTTAATATTAATCTAAAAGAAAAAATTTTAAATAATAAATCAAAATTTCTTTAAATATCTTCCTTGACAAATGTATATTAGTTAGTTTTAATAAAAACAAATATATAGGGACCTAAAAATATTTAAAAATAACGATCTTATCTACACTTATATGTCAGTATATAAAACTTAGCAAAAATAAATAAATATAAATCTGTCTCCTTCATATAGGTCATTTGCTGTTTCTGAAGTAGGAAAATCCAACCAAAACTTCCTCCGATTTTGTGGCATTAAAGGCAATAGAACTTGGATAATACTTTGTTTTTTTGAAGGATGGATTCCTCTTGGGCTTACTTTTTGTAGTGGTTGTTCAATGCCTTTTTTTAACGTGGATTGCTTAAGAAAATCAAGTTTTTGAAGTGGTGAATAATCATCTTAAGTAGTGGAATACATTAAGTAATCCAATCCTCTTTCGGCTTTAATATGAACTATGTCATTTAACATAGGTCTAATTTTTTGTTTAATTTGTACACTGAACATTCTGATTTGTAATCAAAAAAGTCTTTTACTCTCATGACTTTTGCATCAACAAAACCTTTGTTAGCTGATTTGATACATTGTTCAAAATCAGAATAATCATATAATTTTTCCCATTTTTTTCATAAACAACTCAACCTGGTGGTGAAAATGGTCGGCAGACATAAAACTATGCCCGGGCTGGAAATAAAATAAACCAATTTCTAGAGCCAGGATATCTTGAGAATTAATTATTTGAACTAAGAATGTAAGAAAGCACCAAATTTTGTTTTGAGCTGAACAGTTATCTAACCAAATTGTTATTTTTTTCAAGTCTGTGAAGTGTAAAAAAAATGCATGAAAACAACTTGTTAAATCTTCTTGTTTTCTTCCTTGTATACCTTCGTGCCATATTATTGCTAATGGCTTAATACATCCTTTGGGGCCAATCGGTAAAAAACTTTCATTAAAAGCAATGACCCTTTGAGTAAAAATAGCTGCCTTAAAGTTTTCCATTCTAGGTAACATTCTAGGTAACTTTTTGTAAGTCAGCTGATACCTCGGCTGATACATAAATTGCATCATCTGTGAAAATAATAAAAAATATATTTAGCTATATAATTAATAGAATTTTAATAGAATTTATCTAAGTTTTTATAACCTTTCTTTTTTTGAACGACATGGCTCTCATACTTAGCCCAAGCATTTATATATTTTTCCAATTGCAAAGTGTATATTTTGCAAATATTACAAAAGTAGTATATAAATGTATGTCCTGGGACAGTTTTCAATTTTCATATTATATCAATAAAAGATCACAAAGAAAGCAATGTGCAAAAAGATCAGAAAATCTAAATGCAATAATAATTAAAATATTTTTCGCAAAACTTATGAAATTAATTAATTAAATTCCAAATGAAATATTTCTTAAAATATTTTTTAAGAAAATCTAAATACAATAATAATTAAAATATTTTTTAATATAATTGTTCTATTAAAAATAAAAATGTATTAAAAAGAAATTGATATTTAACGCTCACCCAAATAGGGGACGCGTTATTATTATCTATTTTTCTAATCTTTTTGATTTTGATTTCTAATTAGTGTATTGAGATGGTTTACAAAATCATTTCTATCTATATTTATTTTATAATGTCCCCAAGCTAATGTATCAATACAATTTTCCAAAATAAATCTTTTATCATCATAAACACTTAAAGCTTTTTTGTTTTGTTCTACAGTAAAAATATCATGTTTCTTAGTTCTAAATAAATTTTGTTTAATATATTTTGATTTTTTTGTTAGTAAACAATTTTCAAAATCATTAAAACATATTTTATTTTCTACAACATTTTTAATTTTTTTTCAGTATCTAAGATTCGATGTGAATATAATTTAGATCTTAAACCTATAAATTCAGTCATAATTTTTCCATTCAATTCATCTTTGAACTTGCCTAAGACTTTTTTGTTAACTAAAGGTAAACCATAAATATTATCTTCTGTATTATCTTTTGGATAATTTGAAGTGTCAAAATGATCTAACATAATTTTCATATCTTGATAAAAATCATTAGTTTTTATTTCTAATATAAGTGAATCTGTATCTGTATATAACAATCTAACTCTATTTCCATATTTTTTCTTTATAATATTATAATAAAATTCATACATTAACATTTTAGATAAATCTAAAATACACATTCCTACATATATTGGTTGTTCGAAAGTTATTTTACATCTTTTCATATGTACTGCAGCTAAATGTTCTGTAAAAATTGTTCTTCGATCAAAATTTGGTTTTGCAATTAATTTTTCTAGTTGGACTGCATTAGAACATAATCTTATATCAACATGATTTCGAACATTCATCATAGTACGTCCATAAACACTGTTGTTCATTAATTTGAAATATTCTTTTTCAAACTCATTCTTAGCTTCTGATCTGAAATTAGTATTAAAATTAATATACACTTTTAACCAAGGAGATTGACTAAATTTTAACACTCTGTGAATTTTCTCTATTTTTAAACCTAAATTAATATATAGTTTTAGTGTTTCATAATGTATTATATATTTTTTCTTGTCATACAAAGTTGTTAATAATTTTGGGAGTTTTTTGTCATCAAAACGTCTTTCCGGTGCTAAAGGGAAATCTGAATGTAGATCATGAAGATCTTTAGGGTAAGTTAAATCAACTTCTAAAATATAACCTTTACATGATTCATCAGAAATATTCATTACATTAAAATCATTCAGATTATCAACCCATTTGAAATCTCCAGTAGGTAAATATTTACTCATTGCCCACCCATAAAGATTATTTGCATCCAAGTATTCTAAAAATATTGATTCCTCTTTTTTTTTAAATATATCTTCCATGTATTTATTGTTTGCTTTTGAATACCTTTGACTACATTGAGATAAACCACCTCTTATTCCATTTTCAAACATCAACAATTGATCTACATCTGTTAATAAATCTAATTTTACTTTTGTCATTCTTAACATACTATTCCACGCAAATCCTGGTGTTGTAAAATACCACATAGGATCTAATTTATAATTTTTTAAAGAAATATCTCTAAAATTTTCTATTATATCTGTTAACAATAAAACATCAATCATATTATATAAACTTGTGAATTCACGCATATTTTGTATATTAAACACTTTCCAAATTTTTTGTGAGTTTTCATATTCCTTTTTAGTTATATTTTTATCAGTGAGAGAACTATAAAATTTTTCAATAGGAGGTAAACATGTTTCATTAAATTTTTCTTTACTATCCATATACTCATAGGGATAAGCTAACTTTCTAGTAACTAAATCTAAATGTTCTTCAGGAAAATATTTACTAAGTTCTTTAAATTTATTTTTTAAATTTAATTTCGAATCATTTCTTAAATTATTTGTTAATTTGTCTAAAGAACTAGGTAAAAATTTGAATGAATCTATAAATCTTAATTCTGTAGATAATTTTATGTCTTTACCATTCCTAGTTACTACACGTGATATCACTTTTGAAAAAGAAATATATTTTTCCTCATTATTTGCGAGCAATTTTATTTTTTCAGTATCGTTCCCAAATTCTTTTATAAATAGATGGGCATCATAACCTGAAAGATTATGAAAAACAATTGGAATAAAACGAGGATTTTGGTAATTAAGATTACATATAGAATGTGCTGCTCCTCTATATTCTCCAGTTAAGTGGTCATGATCCCGAACTTTTCTCATATTTTTATTTTTATTTTCTATTTCATTTTTAAGTTTATCTTCATACAATTTAAATTTTTTAACATCATCAGTATTTTTATAATATTCAATAGTGTCTTTAATTATTTTAAATTTTTTCTCTAACATTGGAGGTAAATCTGATAAATATCTTTCACAAATATGACATTTATTAGATTTATTATAATTATTTAATTGTTCTACATTCAATGATTTCATAGGAACTATTTTATCATATATTTCAGAAATAAGTATTTCTTCATTTTTCATACATTCATAAAATTCTTTAGCTACGTTTGGACCAGAATATTTTACAGGTGGTTTATAATCACCATTACTATATTTAATATAATAACAAAAATTATTAGGTATATGTTTCTGATAACATTTTGTAAAAGACTGTATCATTTGGTTGACAAGTATATATTGGTTGAAGTGTACATTCAAAGTCAGCATAAATCACAAAAGGGACTCTTAATAAATGATTATAATTTTCAAATTCTAAAGTTTTATTATAGGGTTCTGGTAGAATTATTTTAGCTGCTTTATTATTAGTACAATAATGTTTATGTTCATTTAACATATTTTCTGTACCAAAACTATTTAAACACATTTTACAGTAAAATCTTTTTTTAGTATTTTTAGTGTTTTGTCTTCCTACTAGTTTCCCTAAATCTTTAATCCAACAATAATGTCCTTTATTATCCTTATCATCCACTGTCAAATATAATAAATCTTTATGATTAGTTTTTTCGATTTCATTCATTTCTAAAGGTACAATTACTTTGTTATCTAAACAAAACATATTAATAGAAATATCTTTTGTTCTTTTAACAAATTTCGGAACGTCTGTGATTTTTACTGGAAATTCAATATCTTTAAATTCTTTATCAAATTCATGTTCCCATTTTTTATATTTAGTTACTCTTTCTCCATGTTCTTCAACAGGATGTAAGGCAGAGAGTATTGCCCAAAGAAAACATTTATCATCTTTATTTTTAACATTTATAATAGCTTTTTTATTTCCAATGTTTTTAGGTAATGGAATATATGAAGAACCCTTAAAAGGAACATATTTATTTATATTTATTCCCAAACTTAAAATTTCATGAAGTCTCTATTGAGATTTTTTCATTATAAAATCTTCTTCTTTTACAATTTTAATTTTTGTATTTGTATTAATATTATTAATTTGTATTAATATATTATATTTAAGTTAGAATTTTTTGTTAAAATTTTATTTGGTGTTTTAAAACTTTTTTCCTCATATTCCATATTTTCTTTATTAGTACCTCTCTTATATATAGCATACAACCAAATATTTACTTTTAAATTTGTTTGTTTTATTTTTTTTATTTTTAATTCTTGTTTAAGTCGTCCTATTACTGGATTATCTAAACGATTTAAAAATGTTTGTATATCTTTAATACCCATATTATTTTTAATAATATAAGTTTTTAATCTACTTTGAAATGCTGTTTCTTCATTTTTTAAAATAGGTCGAATCGTGTTGTTTATTTCAAATATTTCTTCATTAAAATTAAAAACTCTATGTGATTTAGGTATTATCTCTCTTGATATTCTTGGTCTTATACCATTATTTTGATGACGAATAGACTGTAAATGTTTAGACCAACTGTTGTATTTAACTGTTAGCTTACAAATATCACAAGTTTTATCTGTTTTTGGTATTCTCTCTTGTTTTGTTCTTACATTTTTTGTTGTTGTACCTCTGTATGTTCCTCTAAATCGAGGTATAATTGTTTGATCTGGATCATTGTTTTGATGACGAATAGATTTCAAATGTCTAGACCAATTTTTGTAACTAACTGTTAAGTTACATTTTTCACAAGTTTTGTTAACCATTTTATTATTGTTAACATTTCTTTTAACTAAAGGTTCAATTTTATTTATATATTCCATTTATTATATAGAATATTATTTTTTTTTACATTCAATATTTTAATAAAAATAATTTTTATTAAAAATAACATTTAAATAACTAAAGGTTCAATTTTATTTATATATTCCATTTATTATATAGAATATTATTTTTTTTTACATTCAATATTTTAATAAAAATAATTTTTATTAAAAATAACATTTAAATAATATTAAGATCCCATACTAAATTCACATATTTTAATATTTCCTAAATCTTGAATAAACTTAATATCATCTAGAAAAAGGTGAGTATAATCACCTGTTGTAATAATTTGCTCATTAGCTATTTTACAAAGTTCTAACCAAGTTGGTGAATGTAATAGTTTAGAAACATAAGGCTTTCCATTTCCAAAATCAACATCTCCTTGACTAATAATGAAAATATTTCCATCAATTGGAATTTTATTTAGATTATATTTAACATTCACAGAATTTTCATAGTATTCAAAAGCACAAAATTTCACATAACATTTATTTTTTGTTATACTTCTTTTTATATTATTTCGCATTAATTTCAAATAATTAAAATTGTTTAGTCTATATTGATTAATTGGTATACCCTTGTATGTTTTATTAAATCTAAAAGGTAAAACTGTTTGATCTATATAATTTTGTTGATGATTATAAGATTTTAAATGAGTAGACCAACTGCTGTATTTAACTGTTAAATTACATTTATCACAAGTTTTAGCATGATATATTTTTTTATTATTGTTATCATTTTCTTTAACTAAAGATTCAATTTTATTTAATACATCCATTTTATTATTGATATCAATTTCTTTAACTAAAGGTTCAATTTTATTTAATCCATCCATTATTTATTATATAAAATATTATTTTTTTTTACATTCAATTTTTTAATAGAATAATTTCTATTAAAAAATATCATTTAAAATTTTGTTTTTTGTAACTCTTGGTTATAAAAACTCCCTATAATCTCTTCATTGTTTAAATCTATAAGTTTATAAGTAATAGGATTTGTGTATAAAATTTCATTAACTATAAATATTTCTTTTGTCCAATTATTACTATATTTATTACCAAATGTTTTTTTAGAAGCTGTTATTCTTACTCTATCACCTACACTAAATTTAATTTTTGGTTTAGGTTTGTTTTTTGTAGAAAATAAATTATGAAAAACATCATCTTCGTTAGATTTATTTACTTCACAAGGTCTCATATCAATAGATCGATGTATGTCTTTGAAATTATATTCATATATTAAACTTTTTAAAATTTTAATCCATTTTTTAGAATTTGTAACTTCAAAATGTAATCTCATTTTACTGTTAATGTTCTGTTAAATCTTTCAATAATTGACGATTTTTCTTCATTTTGGGTCTGATACATTTTAATTCCATATTCTTGCAAAACTTTTTTAAAATGTTTATTTTCAAATTCCAAACCTTTATCTGCGTGGAGTAATTTTGGTGCTTGATGATTTTGTGATATAGCTTGTTTTATTATTTTTTGAAATGTTTCTGAAACATTAATTCCATCTTTCTTTTTGAGTTCTAAAGCCCAAGAAAATTTTGAAAACGTATCTATAACAGTTATTATATAAGAATAACCCTCATTTTCATCAGAATAATTTCTCATTATAACTAAATCAGCAGCCCATAAATCATCAATACCTTTAGTAATTATTCTTCGTTTAGAAAATTTTTTTCTAACTGGTTTATGAAGTTCTTTAGCTAATATTATTTTATCTGTGTCATTTAATTTTTTATTGGAAATATTATGTCCAATTGTAGGATTTTTTATAAATTTACTTTTATTTGTGTTACATTTAAAACATATTGATGAAATTCTCCATCTACCATTAACTGTTTGAATTTTATTTGCATTAATATTTTTTGTTTGAATTTTACATTTAAGACAATATATAGTTTCGTTCATTTTTTATATTTATATTGAAAAAAATTTTTTAAATAGAAAATTTTTAAAAAAATTATTGAAAATAAAAAAAATTTATATTTTCTAATATAAATAAGAAATGGAAATGGAAAACTTTAAAGATGCTTTAAATAAAATGAAGAATGGATATACATTAAAAAAATTTAATGATTTGGAACAAGGAAAACCATACAAAGTAAATAAGTTCATAATGATTGATATAAAGTTTGGAAAAAGAATAAGTGTTGTATTAAATGATGAATATATGTTAAATTTACCAGAAAGATATACAAAAGAATTTACAGAAAACAAAATAACATGGTATAATACATGTTCGGAAACAAAATTGAATCTTATTTATAATTGTGAAAAAATTTTAAAGAATGGGAAAACAAGACATGATTTTGATTTTAAATAAAAAAATTAATTTACTTTTATAAATGGTATTTATAAAAGTTAAAAAGGGTTGTATTCATTTAAACAAACCTATTCACAATAATGATAGCGATCATTTTTTAGGTCTCTATTCATTAGTTTTGAAAGGCAACAATTTTATTAATATTGAATCAGAGTGTTGTATAACAATTAAAAAGAATATAATAGATATAAAAACAGGTAGATATAGTATTGAACAATTGAACAAAGAAATAGAACCACTTATTATATCATTCTCTGATGAAACTAATAGAATTACAATTAAATCTCCTTGTTATTATAATTTAGATGAAAAATTAAAAAAATATTTAGGTTTCGAAAACAGTGAATTTGATTTTTCAATGGTTAGTAGTAAACCAATAATTTATCATCCTAATTCTAATGAAAATTATATAAATATAGAACAAGATTGTAGATTTAGATTAGGTAGAAATGGTGAAATACCAATGGACACAATTCTTAAAGGAATATACACAATAAATGAAATTGAAAATTTAATGAATTGTTACGATTTTCCTAAAATAACTCTTGAATTAATTGATGGTTTTATAAATATTTCAGCCTCAATCGGTCTATGTTTTGATGAATATTTATCAAAATGTTTAGGTATTGATTATATTGGAGATTTTATAACAAATGCAATCCCTATAAATAAAAGATGGCCTGCTTCATTCGAAGTAGCACCAGATATTTTTTATAAAATAATAGGTACAAAGAAAGTAATGATTTATACACAAGGTTTTATAAAAAATATTAAAGGTATTATTTCTACTAAAAATAGTAAAACTGAATTAAAAGGAAATTATTCAATTGAGCATTAAAATATCTTATTCAATTCGATTATGAAGTTGGAAAATAATGATAACTATATTAAAATAATAACAAAAGATTATTTTTCATTTGATAAAGATTTAAATTTAAGTTTAGGAGGGATTGATACAATATATACACATTATGGAGAAAATTCATCATTAAATAATAACAACAAAATATTAGAAGTACATTGTAATATAATTGAAGAATCTATTACACATGACATTGATGAGCTATCTCATTATGATGAAGTTTTATTTTTATTTCAATATAATTCTAAAAGTGCTTTGATTAAACCTCATAAAATGATATATAGACCAGTGAGTAAAAATCGGTTTCAAAAAATAGAAATTTATATTTTAGATTTGAAAGGTAATATTGTTAATTTTGATGAAGAATTTATTGGTGTTCTTGATCTAATCAAAAAATAAATATGAAAAACTTTTTTTCAAGATAAAATATCTTGAAAAATTAAAGTATGGAATGATTTTTTTTTAAAAACTTTCATCAACTATTCCTCTTTCAATATCAAACGTATACACTGACCTAGAAATTAAACAAATATAACAAATTGTTTTATCAGGTAAATTTTGACTGAAATCTACGTTTAAAATTACTGTACAGTTGGAGATCGCAATTTGACTTTGGTGTCTACTCATGTTAACAACAAAAAATGGTCTCTTTCTAAACATTTTTTTATCTAAATACATTAATGGATTTTCTTCATGTGATTTATAATAGGTTTTTTTATAACTCATATGATCTTCATATGCTTGACAAAATTTCATATCATTAAAATCAAGATTTTGCAATTCATTAGGATATTTTTTTCCATTAACTTTAAAAGAATAATTTACAACATTACAATCATCAAAAAAAGCAGCATTACTATCTTGATTGTCTAATCTGTTTTTTTGAAAAAAAACAACACCAAACAATGGATGTTCATTATTTCGATAATTAGGTGATAAATCGCATCTTATATTTTTTCCAGTAAGATTTCTGAATTCAATACATTGCCATTTTTTAAAAGCTAAAATAAATGGATTCTTAATTAATTCATCAACTATTTGAATTTTTGTTATTTCATCATATTCTATTGTTTGCATTTGAACTTTTAATTCTAAAATATTAACTTTACCACGTTTTGCTTTAATATTTTTTAACTCTGCTGTAGCTTCAGTGTTTGTTTCTAGAATCAATGCATCATCATCAGTGTTTCTTGTAAAAATTATTTCAAATCTAGCATTGTAAATTTGTTTTATATCTTTCATTGACCCTAAACCTAAGTGTGATAAAGGAATGATGAACTCAACACTTCCTCCTCCTTGAGATGTAGATTGAAATCCTGAATTTTGTGTAGGACCATTTCCATCAACAGCATAACTAAAATAACCTTTTAGTGTACTTAGTCTTCCAGTATTCTCACTTTCATCTATAATTTTATTATTTAATTTAATTGTAACTTTTTGAAACACATGTGCTCCACTATTATCAGATAACATAACATTAGATTTTGCTGGATATTTAGTACCATCTTCTTGTACATATTTAAATAATAAATAAAGTTTTGAATTTTTAACATTCAGAAATTTATCTTTACCATTTACTACAACTATTGTATTTCGGTTAGGTTTATTTAATTCTGTTGTGATTTGAGGTATATAACTTTCATATTGGTTATTTATTATATAGTTATCATACTTATTTAAATTATTTTCCATTTCTTATTTATATTACCAAATATATATATATATATATTTTTTTTTAAATAAATGGATAAAGTAAAAGTAAAATTTTTTATTGAAGATGAAAATAAAAAAAAATCTTTATTTGAATTACCTTCACGTGTTTTAATTATAGGACCATCTGGTTGTGGTAAAACAACCTTGTTGTATAATCTGATTATAAATTATTGGATTCCTTATTTAAATCTATATATTTTTACAAAAAATATTGAGCAACCAGTCTATAAAAAAATAAAAAAAATATTTGATGATATACCTTCTATAAACACACATTTTTCTAATGATGAAAAAATATCTGTAGATGATTGTGAACCAAATAGTTTAGTGATTTTTGATGATTTTCTAAAAGAAAAACAAGACTTGATAATTGAATATTTTATAATATCAAGATCAAAGAATATTAGTGTTATTTATTTAACACAAAGTTATACTTCAGTAGATATAAAAACAATAAGAAATAATTTGAATGTTTTAATTGTTTTTAATCAATCAAATTATTATATTGAAAAAATATGGTCCGATTTGATTAGTGAAGATGTAGCTTTAGAAAAATTTAAAGAAATTAATAGAACTTATTGTAAAAAATATGATAAAAAAACTAAAATAAAATCATATGGTTTCATAACAATAGACTTGATAAAAAATTTAATCTATGACAATAAAGGTAATAAGATTTTATATATCGATGAATGATTATGTTTTATTTTTATTTTGTTTAATAAATGGATATTAAACAAATTCAAAAAGAATTAAAAAAAAAAATTAAAAAAAAATGTTACATTTGAAGATCAAACACAAAACAATTCCAAGGTAGGAAATAGTTAAAAAAACACATCAGATGTAAAGATTCAGACAATAATTTATACTAAAAAAAAATTACAAAATAGGTTTAAAGATAAATTTTTTAAACCTAATGAAAAAGAGACTGTTATTATAAAAAAAGATGATGAAGATGAAGATAATATTAAAAAAGAAAAAAAAAACATAAATCTACAGATGTAAATAAAATAATTAATATTCAAAAAAATTTACAGGATAGATTTAGAAATACAATTGTAAAACAAAAACATGTAATTGAAGAACAACAAAAAAAGTATGGACCAATAATAAACGCATTAACAAATGTTAATACAACAATGAATGCAGTTAAAGATGTTGCTATTAAAACTGAAGGAGACATTCAAAAATTAAATTAAATTAAACCCTATTATTATCAACCTAGAAATCCAGAATTAAAAAGATTAACAAGTTCAGAAGAGACTTTTGGAACTCCAAAATATTCTAGTCAAAAATCAACAAGTAATTCTCCATTACCTAAAAATGTTATAAACTTAGGTGCTATTTCGACAAGATATTTACCAACTGTAAAAGATACTAATTCTTTTGGAATATATTTTAATAAAGAAGATGATATTCATATGATTGGAAAAGATAAAATAAATTTTGAAAATGATAATGTAATTTTAAATGGAAAAACATATACAGGAACTCTAGGTTTGTGGAGATTATTAACTCATGTAGATACTACCAATCCGAAATTTTATACAGATGATGATTTTAATATTTATAAAAATATATTAATTGAAACTAATTCTATATATCAAAACAATGATCCTTCAACGAAAAGAGCTAAATCAAGTCGTGGTGAAAAATATAATGATATGATTAAAAACATTTGGAGAGAAATGAATGGAATTAAAACGAATGAAAATAATGAAGAAACTATGGATAATAAAAAGAAAGAAAATACTGATAATAAAAAAAATAATAAAAAAATTAATAAAAAGAAAGAAAATAATGAAGATAATGAAATTAATGAAAAGAAAGAAAATAATGAAATGTTAGCTGAAGATAATCAAATAGGGGAGGGTTTAAAGAAATACACAGAAAATCGTATTGAATATCGTTATATTAGTAATGTAAACCAAGTTATAGATAATTTACAGTTTATTTCTGCAGAGGAAAGAGCTGGAAATAATAATTTTAAAAACGAAAAACTTGGTATTCTTCATTTGTTTAAAATAATTATGAAAAACCATATTGATACTCCTGAAGGTATTGAATATTTACTAAAATATGTAACTTGTTTACCAAATGATGTGAAAAATATATCAAAAGAAAAAATAATTAAACGTATACATTATATATCAATTGAAGAAAGTACAGGAAATAATATTTACCATGATGAAAAACTTGATATTCTTAATATTTGTATTAGAGAAATGGAAAAATTAATTGATATACCTATTATTGGTGCAGATTATTTATCATCATATGTTTCATGTTTACCAAAGAAAATTATTACAGGTTCAGGAATTGTTAATTTTCTTTTGAATTGTTCAAGTTTACCTCAAATACATTGGCCTGGTTATAATTATTTAGGACCGGGAACAAAGTTAGAAAAAAATAAAAACCTATAAACAAATTAGATGAAGCTGCGGGAGAACATGATTATTTTTATAAAGATAATAAAGATACTAAAACAAGACATATTGCTGATAAAATTTTAGAACAAAAAGCAATGGAAAGATTTTATGATCCTCATAGTTCTATAGGTGAAAAAACTGCAGCCATTTTTACAGCAAATGTAATGAATGTTAAAAGACGATTTGGAATGAATTTAATTTAATTTATTTTTTTTGTATTATAAAATGAATCTAAATTTAAATAAAAAACAATTTAATAAAATATTGGAAGCTCATAAAAATAATAAAGATGTATCAATTCTAATTGAAAATAATCAAATTGATAGTGGAAAACATAAATTTATTCTTGAGCCAGAACAAATAAGAAAATTAAAAAACGCTAAAAAAAATAATACCAGATCAAGATTAGAACTTAAACATGTTCAAATTAAAAAAGGTGGATTTTTACCAATAGCTATTGCTGTGATTGAAGGCGTAAGTGCTTTGGCTGCAGGTGCAAGTGCAGTTTATACAGCAATAACTGATGCTAAACATAAAAAAAAATTGGAAGAAGAAACAATTCGACATAATAAAGAGATGGAAAAAATTAGATCACAAGGTTCTGGTTTGAAAAAAAAAAAAAAAATATTGAAAAAAAAATTAAAAAAATGAATAAATTTGAAATAAAAACATTTAGAAATAATATTGAAAAATTTGAAGGTATTTATACACGGTTTTGGATTAAAGAAAATAATATAAAAATTGACCCATTGAGTAATATAGATATAAATTACTTTGGAAATAAAATAAAAAATTATAGAGCGTGTTTTATGTTAAATGAATTACCTACAACACCATGGGAAAATGAATGTGGAGTATTTAATTTAAATGATTCTACTCAAAATGGTTCTCATTGGGTTGCATGGAAAAAAATAAACAATACATTTAAAATATATTTTGACCCATTTGGTCATATAGTTGGTGAGCCACCAAAAGAACTTTTAAAATATTTGGGTAAAGATAATCTTTTTTGTACTGTTTCCCAATTTCAATACTATAATGATCCACCTATATGTGGTCATTTATGTTTAGAATTTATTGAAAATTATAAAAAATTTATTTAAATATCATAATTTTTTTTTAATAGAAATATTTCTATTAAAAAATAACGAGTTAACGAGTCGTTTTTTTTACGTTAACGAGTCGGTTTTTTACGTTAACGAGTCGTTTTTTATGTTAACGAGTCGTTTTTTTACGTTAACGAGTCGTTTTTTTTATGTTAACGAGTCGTTTTTTTACGTTAACGAGTCGTTGATGTACACATATGTATGTTTTAATAATTCGATGTTAAAAAAAAATATATTTATATTATAATAAATAATAGAAATGGTAAATAAAAAATTGGAATTACTTTTAAAGTTGATTGAACAACAACATAAAATATTACATATCATTAATATGATGAATGAATACAATAACACTGACAGCGACAATGATAGTGATGATAATGATAGTGATGATGATGATGTTAAGAATTTTAAACGACTAGAAAGAATTAAATTTAAAAAACATAAATAATAATTATTTTTTAAACATATAATACTTACGAAGTATTATATATTCAGGTCTCGAATTAAATAATCAATTAAAATCATTTAACTTCCATTTAATTAATAATTGTTGTTTCGAAACTATTTTAAGTTTTATTAAAAACTTATATTATAATGAAATTAAACTTTCACTAAACAAACTACGTAAATTAATACAAGAGGAATTACATGATTCGAATAATAATAATAATAATAATAATAATAATATATGGCTAGACTGATTATTTTTTAACATCCTGTTGTAGAATGTTATCTGCTGACTACTATACAGTGTGAATATAATACTTCATAAGTATTATATATTAGAGTATACACCATGATACAATTATACTAGCTTAACACTATTTAAATAATGTTTGTTATACTATTATACAAGCCCGAGTGTCGTGGCGCAGTGGGGAAACGTTAGGCTTTGTAATGCATACATAGTAGGTTCGATACTGGCTGGGGGGAATTTATTTGTGGTATTTTCAGCTCTACACGACACGTGGCTTGTTCGATTATATGTTGAGTATAGTCGGATTTAAGACAATAGTGTGACCTGTGATATCATATCTAGGTTCTCCTCACTGGTCCCTGGAGTCTACAAATAACGCCTCCTCATTGTGTTGTGATACGATGACGGCTATATATCTTAGTAGTTCTGTTGTACAGATGTCAACAAAAAAATAAAAAAATATAAAAAAATATATAAAATAAAAAAATCGATGTCTGTACAATAGGACTACTTTTGTAAATTTTTTCCGTTTTTTTTTTCGATTTAAATTATTATTAACACGGTCGTATAATTTGACCTTGTTAAATATTACAAGTCTTATATTTCATTTGATATTTGATATTATCAAGTCGGAACAACACAGATATGTTTTATATGCTTATCTACACTATATATTAAAAGTTTACCCCCCGCTTCATATTTTTCATTTAAGTATAACTCCGTTGCTATTTATGTTAGAATGTTTATTTTTACATCAAACATTTTTGTTTTTAATTCTTTATAAGTCGCCCTCATAGTATCATAGTGTAAAATCGTTTTCAAAGATTTTTGGATTTTAATTAATTAATTTCATAAGTTTTACGAAAAATATTCTTGAAGGATTAATATAAGTGAATAAACTCCTGATCCATTTATATGAATATCCACTTATATTGGAATTTAATAACACGTGCCCCATTTGGGTGAGTGTTAAATATTGAACATTTTTTTAATAGAACAATTCTATTAAAAATTTAATTAATTATATTATTATATTCTAAGCATTTTGTGATCGGAATCTGTACCTCCCATGCTAAGACAACATATTTTAATATTTCCTAAATCTTGAACAACACAAATATCATGGAGATATTTGAAAAAATAAGTATCGGTTGTATTTATTAAATCATTAGCTATTTTACAAATTTCAAGCCATGTTGGCGATTCTAGTATTTTAGAAGCATAAGGTTTTCCATTTCCAGAAATATTGTGTCCATGATCGACAATTAAAATATTTCCTTTAATTGGAATTTTATTTAGAGTATATTTCATAATTTTAATATTTTTATTATTATTAGTATTATAGTATTCGTATTTACAAAACTTAACAAAGATTTAATTATTAAATATTGAGTTTTCTATTTCGATTTGCATTTCATTTTTTTGTAATTTATTAAAATCATTTATAGTTTTTTCCATTATTTTATTATTTATTATATTTTTAATTTTTAAATTAATTTTTTCAATTTCTTTTTAATACATTTTTGCAATTAAATATGTTATTTCGATTTTTATTTTAAATAGAACAATTCTATTAAAAAATATTTTAATTATTATTGCATTTAGATTTTCTTAAAAAATATTTTAAGAAATATTTCATTTGGAATTTAATTAATTAATTTCATAAGTTTTGCGAAAAATATTTTAATTATTATTGCATTTAGATTTTCTGATCTTTTTGCACATTGCTTTCTTTGTGATCTTTTATTGATATAATATGAAAATTGAAAACTGTCCCAGGACATACATTTATATACTACTCACAAATATTATACTGTTCATTTAATGTTTGTTTTGTGTCAGTTGAATCATGTTGATCAAATAATTCACAAAGTTCACACTCCTCATGGCCTAGTTTGGTAAAAGATATATGCTTTTTCCTTAATGTTCTTCTATAGACATCATATGAAAATTTAATGGCTGGATTTTTTTCTTTAAAATCTGAATACATGTAGGTCGCATTGATTTCATTTGGCAAGTATTTCCTGTTGGGAGCATGTTCCCTCCTATAATGAGCCACTGTTGGGTTGAATAAATTAATGTGTTCCTTTATCGGTTCTAAATCACATTTGTTCCATGCAGTTCTAGTTATTTTATTTAAAGGAGACACGATTACACTTTTTTCAGTCATATTTGAGCATATATTTTGAATAAAATATTCATTTTTTGATGAAAAGCCCAATGTTGCAAGGTAAAATAATTTACAGACATATACTTTAATGCCATCCAAATTTGTAAGGGTATAATAAAAAGACCATTTTTTTCTTATTTCATCATGTCCTCTTCTACGTTTCACATCTCTTCGTTCAACTGAAATAATTACATACATCCTTTGTTCATCTTTGGACACACTCCAAAACTGTTTATTAATTTTAAGTCTTAACATTTCAGGTATCAGTGTAATACAATTTTTTTTACATGAAATACAGGGGGGTTTCAAATTGTGTTTCTCAACTTTTTTCTGAAATTTAATTTGATTTCGTTCTCTGACACTGGTCAGATATTTATTGCGTTTCCTTTAAGTCCCTTTTTTTGTTAAATTGTTGTGCTAATTTTCATTGCTACTACCCAACTTATACTCATCCTCACTTTCAGAAATATGATTAATGATACTATTCTGTGTTAAATTAAAAAAAAAAAAATGTTTATACATACTTAAAATATTAAATGTATGGAAAGTTTGTAAAATCTAAAATTCAGAAAGGTTAGTTAATTACCTTATCTCTTTTGGAATATGATGCATGTAATAATACATCATTTTGGTTCTCTTGTTCTACTTCAAATAATGTACTTTGATTCTCCAGTTCTACATCATATGATATATTTTGGTCAACTACATAGTTATTTTGAGGTAAGATTTGATTCTCATATTTATCACTTTCAGAACTATATGAATTATCATGATAGATGACACTACCTGTGAAAAAAAACATATTTTATACATAGGTAGTTAAAAATGTTAAATGTATGGAAAATTTAAGTAGGAAAATCTGTAAAATTTAAAATTAAGAAAGATTAATTAATTACCTCATTTGTTATGGAATATGAAGCAGGTAATAATACATCATTTTGCTTTTTTTGTTCTACTTCAAATAATATATTTTGCTTCTCCTGTAGTACTACTTCATTTAATATATTATTTTGGTCAATTTATAGAGTTGTTTCGAGGTACATTTTGTAAACAATATGGGTCTAATACCATAACTTTATGATTTGCATATGCACAGTCTACACTCTACAATGCATAATATTGTTAATGTTAATATTAGGTACCTACTTATATTAATTTATGAATTGAGTAAATTAAATAGATACTTACATTTTTAGTTGGAACTCAGTGCTCTGTGGTCATATTCAACATTTTCTTTGTACGACTATTCATTTTATGTATACTTGAGGATTGTCGTTAGATTATAATAATATATTTAAACAATTATACGAGTTTAAAGAACTAGACAAATTTCATCGATCAACTAACAAGCAAGAAAACCAAAAAACTACGTACCTTATCATATAATAATATTTTATTTCTATTTCTGGTATTAAACTGCACCAAATATAAATATTATAAAAATATTATAACTCAAATATAGTGTTACCAACATAATATTTTCTAGTTATAACTTGTAACTATATATTTTTATCTTAGGATTGATGTACCTATCACTAGAAATTAGAATTAAATACTTATCATTATAATTTATACCAGATACAAAATGTCTGGTAATATTATGGAGATTGGAGATACTATTTTCAAAATCAATGTAAAAATAAGCTTTTTTCACTTAACTCCAATAATTTTCATGTCCCTATTTTTGCTAATTATTAGGATTTACTGTGAAAATACTTCTGTTTTGTGAATATTTATGGACATACCTTTAAAGTTACTAATTTAAACATATGTTTTAGACAAGTAAAAAGGGAATATACGACATTTGGGCTTCTGAAATTGATAAAATATCACTATATAAACCCATTTACCCAATAAAATCATTTTGACCAAAATTGGAGATACCCTTTTTTGGCTTAGCACGGCAGTATTGTACATTTAAAAAACATGATTGCATTAATAGTTAGAATTAAATTAAATTATTGTATTCATGTAGTTAATACAATTTTTGATTAATCTACCTGAATCTGGGGATTTTACCTCCCTAAATAAACAAAATCAGTTAATATATGTGCCATAATGTCTACAGCTGAAGTTTTTTAAAATTTAGACATTTTTCTAATTGTTTCCGAAAGCAACATCATATTAAAATTATTATATTTTATTATATTGTACTTAATAAATAAAATAATTTTTTAAAAATTGTATACAAGTACAAAATGATACAATGTGTAGTTGATTCTAATTCACATTTATGATTTTAAAACGTACTACTAATAATATGATTTAAATTCAAACCTTGAAATGTTATCTTTTTTCTTTGACATATATATAAATTAAAAAATAAAATATATAAATTATTATGAACATTTTTCCCATTCATTGTCAAATTGATTTTTGTACATTACTCCTGACATTACTCCTGAAGTTTTGTCGTTTATATAAAAACATATAAAATAATGTATATTATTTAGGGTAACGGCACCAGTAATTGGCAGTTAAGTGTATTATTATTTGACATTCATCTTATACGATAAATTAACCTTTATTAAATCATGCTAGGATTTAGATTCTGATACCTAATTTTGCGCAATGTTCTACTCTATTAACTGTAAGTATTTAACATATATCTTTAGATCTAAAAGTTACTTTTATGTAGCTCTGTTACTTGTACTGTTACTATGTAACTTTTTTTATTTACCAGTGTATAACTAAAAAAATCTCATCTTTGGCAATATTAAATTCCAGTCTTTGACATAACCCAGTTTTTGGCAATCAAAAAATCCAGTGTTTGGCATTTTATTTCAAAATATTTATAATTCATAAATAAACATGTACTTAGGTATTAAAAAAAGTTATTAACATGGAAATTATTAGGTAATTATATTCATTAACTATTTTCTATGAAACATTAGTTATAACATATTATCACCTATATTACCTATCAAATATTTATATATTAAAACAAAAAAAATTTAGTTAAATACTTAAAAATTAGGTATTAACATTAGAAAACAAAATATACTTTTAGAAAATAATATAATAACAAATAACAGAAATGAAGTCTGGTAAGTTCACATTTTAGGAACTCTGAAAAATAATAGAAATAATAATAATAGAATACCTACTAATAACTAATAATATGAATGATAGGAACTTGATTACATTTAATTACCATCAGACTCTTCTTCTCCAGACTCTAATTCCTCCACATCTGACATGCAATCCTTGTCATCAGTAATGCACAAGTGACAGATAATGTCAACTTCATCATCTACATAATTTAAATTAAATTCTTTTTGATGTTTTTTAGGTATACAATCAACATGAAACTGTTTGGAGCACCCATCACATTCAACTGATTGTCTTGTTAACCTTCTTATTATTTCTGAGCTATACCTGCAGAAACATATTGCACAGGTCCAATCTTCTTCTGAATCAATAACTGTTTTTTTTTAATTGCACTTTTGTTTATATTTGTTTATAGGACCTGAGTTTTTTTTTCTTCTCGTTTTCGCTTTCTCCCTGCTTTCAACTCCTCTGCTTTAATTTTGTCCAATTTTTTTTTTCTTCATACACTTGAAACTGACTTGAAGTGACAACTGATGGCATTTCCAATCTACGTCGTACGGTTATTTTTTTTGTGTGGATTTTGGCCGCAGAAGATTTCGTTTGAAAGGCAATGGTACGCCTTTAACAGGTTCTACTTCTAGTTAAACTTCATTTTCTACTTCTTTTGTGACACACTTGGAATAATCAATGGCACTCATATCCCATGGAAACAACCCTGTTGTTTGAAATCCACTCTTTACAGTTTCTTTAGTTACCCTGGTATTTATGACTTGATTTAGCAGAGGAGCAAATTCATACTTGGTTAATGAATCTTGGGACTTCATTCGCCAATCATGAACTTCCTTTGCCCATTCTTTTTTGAAGGGTCCAAAAGTAGCAACATCTTAAGGTTACAGGTCACATCCCCGTAATACATTTCCCCGTCACTCTTCCCTGTAAAAAATAAAATTAAAATTTTTAAATTTTTTTATAATTCCACAGGTATAAAAATAATAATGTTGTTTAATAATAATAATTATAAAAAATATATATATAAAAATGTTAATGTTTTAATTATAAAAATGTTTCCATGATAAAAATACCTTACATTTGTAAATTATGAGCAATTCCAATTAAATATTCTTCAAGATTACGTTCATGATAAGCACTTACAATTTTTTTGATGCGTGTAGTTGTGTTCATATATTTTTTCCTTTTAGCTGGCTGTTCTTGACCGGCTATTAACTGATTAATTTTTATTTCTGTTAAACCTTGTTCTTTTTTAATTATGTTTATTAATTTCCAAATAGTTGGATGAGATGCTCCTAACAATGAAGAAAATGCTCTGTGCCAACCTTCAACGGAGTTGTTTGTTTTTGGCAGATCTGAGAGTGTTGCATCGTGTATTGATTCCATAGAGCTAAACTAAATGTAGGTGGGCGTCGAGTTCTACGTCTATTTGGTCTACCGATCCATGTTTCTTCAAAGTAATCTGTCTCAATGGAAGCAACAGTTCTTAATTTTCTACAAAAAAATGTTGTGACATTAACTCGTCAAATTTTTCTTCGACGTCAGGTATTGGAATAAATGCTAAAGCCATTAACTGCTTTATATTTAAGGCAAAGTCAGCGTTTGAAATATATTTTTCTTGTACTTCAGGAATACACTGTATTTTTCTCCATATACATTGCCCAAAATGAAAAAAGCAGCCCCTTATTTGAACGCCATCGAAAACGTCTGTAAGTGCGCCAAAGAGCGCTTGTTCAAAATTGACCATAATACTTGCTAGCCGTAGTTTTTTTTCCAAATTTAGAAGCTCTTGTGCAATCCTAATATAATTATCACATGTTTTATTTGGAATAAGTGCATACACTAACGGTAATACTGTGTCATATTTGATTGCATGTACTGTAAGAAGCTGAGTAAAGAGTTTTGGAGATGATTTAAATGTACCATCTATAAACTAGGGGTCACTATTTCACGTGTATTTAAGAACACGAACGTACGTGTTTTTATGGAAACGGTGTTAAAGACCGTGTAATTCAAATACACGTGTATACGTGTATTTAGAGTCCATATACCCGTGTGACGTGTATTCAAAGTCCTTACGTTATGATCAGTGGTAGATACTAGATACAAGGATGGGTAAAAGGGACACGTGCCTTTGCCCCTCCGGCCTCCCCATTGTCATTTATAAAAATAATTACTAATTTGAGTTTTATTTAACGATTGTATTATAATATATTTGACAGTAAAACACTATAAAGATAACTTATAAATACGACAAAACCCAAACTAATTCTTTTAATAAATTACAAATTAGATTCATACATAATAAATAATAATATAAATTATAAATGTTTTCGTATTTGCTTTTTCAATGAATATTTTTTAGAAATAAAAAATTACAATATAATAACAAAAATAATTTCTTAAACTATAAAATATAAATACAATTATTAAAAATTAACTGTAGAGAATTTTTTCTTATGATAACCTATGAATAAATAATTTAGGATAAAGAAACAAAAATATGAAATAATAATTAAACACAGTCACTGTATAATTATGAAAGAAAAAATGTACATTAAATGTTCTATAATAATAATTGACGATTTTGATACAAAAATACTAACATATTAACATTTTCTGGTGCTAAACAGTTCCTTTTGGACGTAACGACATTCCCGGCAGTTGAAAAACATCGTTCCGAACTTACAGATGTTGCTGGTATTGACAAATATTTCTTTGCTAACTCGGCTATTAAAGGATATTTTTTTTCATGTGACTTCCACCATTCAAATGGATCAAAATCGTACCTCAGTTGTGGTTCTGCTAAGTAATAATGGTATTGTGTCGAAGCATCATTGATGTCACGAACTTCTTCGCCGTATAAAAATTCAAGTGCACCCTTATTTTTTTGAACACAAACGTTAGTTTCCTCTCTGTTATCCGGAGTATTCATTTCAACCAGTAAATTTTTTACTTTGGAACGAATATTTTCCCTTACATCTATTTCTTCATGTTCCAATTCTTTATACCTCGGGTCAAAAAATGATGAGACTTGTCTTGTAGATACTATGTTTTCTAAATTGTTAAGCTTAAAACGTTCTTTCAATTGCGACACTACTGTCTGTTTGAAATTTATAACGACTTCATTATCATCTTTGTTTAGTTGAAAGTGTTTTTCAATCACTTTTGAAAGAAGTGGTCTAACCATTGATACAGGAGAATGTGTTTCGGCACAAAACACAGTTGTGACAATTTGTAATGGTTTTAACAAGATAATCAAAGTTTCCATTTTTGTCCAGTCACTTTCCGTAATTTCCAACTTTTTTGCTATTGAAACATTTGTTGTATTACGATCTGCTAAGACGTTTGTCACAGCACACCTGTTAGCATAAAGACGATCCAACATCATATATACTGAATTCCATCTTGTTTTACAACTTTGGATCAGACTTTGTTGTGTTAATCCAAGCTGCTCTTGCATTTTTGTTAAAGCATGCTTAGCTACATTGGAATGCTTAAAATGACCAACCATTTTACTACTTAACTGAATTAGTGTAGTGATTCCATCTTGTCCTAATCCATTGTTGACCGCGAGTTGAATGCTATGAGCAGCGCACGTTACATCGTATGTTTCAGAGATATTTGTCAGTAACTGTACAGCATTTATTGCATTTCTCGCATTATCTGTGACAACTGTCATAATTTTTCCACCAATTTCCCATTTATCAAACGTATCTTCTAATTGATGAGCAAGATTTACAGCAGTATGAGATTCCTCCATTGCATGTGTTGTAAGTGTATATGACTTCGGGCACCATTGATCATCAATTATATGAGTAGTAACTGTAATATAGCTGTGTTGAGATAATGATGACCAACAGTCAGATGTACATGCTATACTTTTAGAATCTCTTAATTTTTTCTGTATTATTTCTGTTACTGACGATCTTAACACTTTCATTCTGGATTTTATTGCTCCTTCTTTACAAATTTTATAATTAGGTTCAACAACAGCCATAAATTGTTTAAAACCTTCACTTGAACAAAAAGATATGGGCATTTGATTCACGGCTATCATTTTTGCCAATGCTTGATGTATCTGTTCGGTTTTTTCAGAATTGCAAATTTTGTCCTCCCGATTTATAAAAGTTCGTCGTCGTTTCCTAGGTATTGGCGCGTCAATTTCCAAACTTTGCGATTCTGAAGAACTTGCAGTCGTAGTTGAACTGGTTAAGATACCGGAATTAACAAATTCATGACCAGAAACAACCCTTTATTAATGACAAAATATATAGATAAGTTCCTATGATTAGTGTTTTAAAATTTTGAATTTTTTATTTTAAATATATTGTGAACTATGATGAAAATTCGATGCATTCCTAACTATTATTTACTAATTTTAAGTCTTTACCTATCTATATTCTATATTATACATATTAATATTTAATATATATATAACATAATAGGTATAATATTTCTGTTAAATAAAACAGCAAAACATAATTTTACTTTAAAAATCAGATTATATTTCTAAATAAATACAGTGTGATCAGGATAAGTGGAAACACTCAATAACTATGTGCAGACTTAATATAATTTAATATTGTTATTTTATTATTTTATTACTTGTTTAATTATGATACGTCATATATAAAAAATATTCTTTGTAAAAAAAAAGATAATTTACGGTTTATGAACATAATATATATTAAATGTACTTACCTTCGTGTTACAGTTGTAGGTGGTTTTATACTATGTATAGTTTTTAAATGTCTGCCCAAAGATCCTGTTGTTCCACCAATACAACAAAATTCATTGTTTTCATTTTCGGTACACAAATCACAGTAAGCTTTATCGCCATGCCGTTTAGCATACAGCCACACCCAACTTTTACACTTATTACTCATCTTATGAATTAATAAAATAGTTATCTATTGTTATTTGAGTATGGAAACATATGACAATGCACAAGACGTGAACAACACACAAATGAAATAACATCACTCCAAATTAAAGAACCCAACTCGTAATTTAAGTTTTATTAATAAAACGTATTTACGAATTTGCGATAATGTTGTTATCTTCACTATTAAATATCTATCATACTCGTTAAAGTTGCTTCAAGGACGTCGTTCCATAAATTAAAGTTAAAAATATTAACTATAGACTTTGACCAGCTTGCCGTACTGGCTTCGTCTATCTGTTAGTAAATGTCAATTATCGGCCGATAACAAACAATATAAGAGACAAAATAATTCAGTACACGAAAATTGTATAGCACACGTCAGAATAACATGGCAATATTATTAATAAAAAAATAAAAAGTTTCTGGACTTTAAATACACGGGTAATTTTAATACACGGGTATCTGGACCTTTAATACACGTGTATTAAGATACACGTGCACACGAACTTTAAAAACACGTGTAAATAAATACACGGGTATTACTACATTTTATTGTACATGTTCGGACTACGTGTACACGTGTATATCAATACACGTACCAAACCGAGAGCCCTACTATAAACCAATGACTGGTCGGAAGCTAATATTTTTAAATTTTATTCAGTTGAAAACAATATTATTCGATTAGCATCATCAGCACCACTATCATAAAGAAGGAATGGGTGATTACTTAATGTGAGTGTGTACGGCTCAATAATAATAAATTGAGTTGAAGGATTTACGGGTGGTTTACAACGCCTTACTCTTGGACAGTTTTCTTCATTGCGGCTACTGAAGGTAAAGTGCGAGATATGGCTTGAGATGATATAGCAGATATACTATTAGCAACTTTTTAATAAGGAGTTGAAGTGACTTGGCTGGATGCTGTATCTTTTAATTCGTTTATAATAACTTTAGCACTAATTTCTGTTACGTCTGGTGTGTAATTGTGAGTGTCTTTGTGCAGAACAACTTAAGTATTTTTTGTATGTGCCCGTCCTGTACACTTGTACGTATTATATTTAATACATTTCCAATAGGTCTTTTCGTTTGTTTCATTCGTATAGTCCTTTTCAAAAATAAATTCCTCATGTACTAATAAATCTTGACCTTTAGTACTTTTTATGGAAGTCATTTTCTAGTAATAAAAAAATAACTTGAATTTAACTGGAAAAAAATTGTATGGTACCTAATACGAATATAATCGAACACGATCGCGATGATATAACGACAAGACGGTTATCAACAAACTGTTCAATTATTTCAATTTAATTGTTAGATTTGGTCGTGTACTGGGTACTGATCTTATTACCTTTATGGGTACAAGTGTAAACTATTTTATTAAAACCATAAGAATATTTATAGATTAAGCAACAAAAATAAATAGTTTGTTCATATACCGGGTGCAATTATAAGATATATACACATATACAGTATGGACTTCTTTTAAGGGGAAATATCAAACGGGAAAAATAACTTGACGGGGAAACGGTAACGGGGATCTGTCCATGAACCCATCCAAAGGCTGTTGTATGTGAGTTGAGTTTGGGTAAAAAGCTATAATATGAATCCCTTTATCCTTGCAGAACATGCTAAGATGATATGTCAGATGAGACACATGACCATCTAAAAATAGAATGACTGGTAGTTGTATTTTCTTTTCCATCAACCATGGATAAAATACGTTGGCCACATTTTCAAAAAATGTCTCTCCAGTTATCCATCCTTTGTCACTAACTGCCATGAACCAGTCACTTAGTATTGTTTTTGCTATGCCTTTTGGCATTTGTTTTCCATAGAAAACCAACATGGTAGGAGCCACTACCCCATCTGCAGAAATATTCACCAATACTGTAATCTGCTGTTTATCATTGTTTCCACAAACTTCATAAACATTCTTTTCTCCCCTCATACAAAGTACTTTTTCTCCTTTTAGACAAAGCATGAATCCAGACTCGTCAGTATTGAAAATCCTTGACGGATTTTCAAGAATGTCCATCAAATTATTTTCAATTAAAAAGTCTTGGACATTTTGAACCAATTTAATATGTGTGTTTTTGTAACTAAACTTCTTGATTTAGTAACTTTTTCGACAGTTCTTTTGGCTATACTTGGATTTCTTTTCATGAAGAGTTTGAACCATTTCTTCCTTGGGTTTCCATTAAACAACTGATCAACACCCATTGCAAAGGAGCAATCTTCCCAATTAAAACTAATAAATTTTGTTTGATTATTGGAAATCCACGTTGGCTCATTGCTTCTATCCAATGCACCAAAAGTGGCTCATAATCACCAAGAGCAGGTTTAGGTCCAAATTTTGTATTTCCTAGTGTAGCTTTTCCATCAAAAATGTTCTGTAAACTGGACCGGGGAACTTGATACAATTTGCTAGCTTGGAACAAGATTTTTTCTTTTTTATTGACAGCAGAAACAGCCTTTTTCGTATCTTCTATGTCTATGTTTTGGTTTTTGAAGCCATTTTGTTAAATTAATCTAAGTTCTTAGTTTGAATCTACCTAAAGGTAATTATAAAATCGAACCAACATAGTAAATACCACCATTTGTTTTGACAATCTACCACAAACAATTATTATTAAAATTATAAAATCATAAATGAAATTGCCAAAAACCGGGTTCACCAAGTACCAAAGTTTGGCAGTTTTAGCCAAACACTGGGTTAAAAACAAGTATAATATAGTGTTTGGCAATTTAGTATTTCATAACGAATTGTATTTATTAATACTTACTTAAAAAGCTTAGATGGCAACGAATTGAAGGGCTTGGAACAACAACCAGGTAAATCCACTTTTTGAAATTGTTCAGGGCTGATAAAAAACAGTTTAACTTAAGCTATTACAATTACATTTTTCTATAATTACCATGTTGAAAAATAATACCATGGACTTAAAAAATGTCCAAAGTTAAGAAATGTATGGAATTATCTGGTTATTGCGCCAAACATATTGTTTTTTGAGGGTATACTAATAGAAATTTAAAAAAAAATTGCTCAAAAAATTGAAATTTTAATTTTTTTACTTTGAAATATAATAAAACAGTGCCTTGTGTTTTAAATTGAATTATAACAAAACAAGTGGCATAAAAACTGATTAAATTCACAACAATAAAACGAAATTTTATGTTTGTCAAAAGTAATGATAATAGTATAATAACAGGATTCCCTTTCCTTGTTATTTCTTAAAATTCAATATTTTTGTATAACAAAAAATAATAAAAACTTTTTAACAAAATTAGTCATATAAATAATTTAACATAACAATACCTTAACAACAAAACTAAATCTTATGTTTATCAAAAGTAATAATAATAGTATAATAACAGGGTTCCCTTTCCTATTTATTTTTTTTTTTGCTTGAGTTACATAAAAATATTAATAAAAAATAATGTCATCAATATTCATAATCAGATAGATCAGGATTACTATCTGTATTGTCTTCAAACTGTCTGTAGAACCACATGTTCAGGTGGTACATATTTCACGGCTAGTTCCTGAACGTCTTTTAACTTAGCTGCTTTAATTTCAAGTGCTCTATGATACAGCATTGGAATATTTTCAATTGGGCTTTTATTGTCAATTTTATGAAGTATGTAATGCTCTTTACCAGTAGAATTTGCAGTAATACTACAAAATAATCCGTATATTAAATAATCTATCTGGCGATAAGACATAATAGAAAATTTTATCTTTTTTTGAGTTTGTGATGTACTTTTAAAAAAATGGTTTAAAATACTCGAAGAAATTCAAAATCATATTTTGAGTCACGTTGATGACGTAAAATTTGTTTGGGTTGGTTTCTTTTACTATGGCTTGATGTGTTTGTGGCAAAAATACTCGTTCTATTTTTCGTTTTTTTCTGTTCTATTAATCCGAAACAACGATCGCACGGAAGGAAACTGTCCTGGCTCAGGATACCTTTGTGTTATAGTCTCTAAGCCAAACGCTTTATACCGTATTACAGAGTAGAGGTATTGAATCATTGCATTATTTTTATTTTGCGAAGAACAGTTATCAGAAAAAAGATAAAGGGTTTTCACTCCTTGTTGAAGTAGATTTTCTAAATAGTAATGAATAAAACTTATCACTTCATTTTGGCTCTTTTTTGCAATCGATTCGTCATACATGAAAAAATATGATTTTTATACAAAAGTTATAGGACCAGATTTGTCTCTTGTAAAAAACGTCGCCACAAGGGTACGGGAGAGAGTGGCATATTTTGCTGGTAGTCGAAAGATAGTACTTCCATTTTAGGATTTTCTTTTGTTTCCAGGGTTAACTTTTTAAGATCAGAATAAAATATATCAGCTTTTTTTTATGCATTTCTTTTTCTTCAATAAGCGATAATTTTATTTCTTGGTTGATTTCTGCGTTTATCAAATTCTGTAGACGATCACAGGTCTGACAGGTATCAGATTTTGGGTTACCAAATGACAAATTAAATTTCTTAATAAAATAATCTGAAAAAAACTCGTATTTCACAATAGGTTTAACTTTTTCCCCGTTTTTTAATTTTTCTAAAATGGTTCGTGTTTTTCCAAATATAAATTGTACATTTTACTGATGGAATATAACATAATTATTATATTTTTAATTGTGTTGTGTCATCATTTTATAGATATTTTTTCTAATGAAATAATTTAGTATTTATTTTAAATATTAAAATAATTCCGCTCAAACTTCAACGAAGCCAGAAAAGATCTCAACATCCCAGACAACCTGTACGAAGCAATTGGTCCATTTTCAAACTTTCATAACATAATTTTATTTAAAAAAAAAATTGAATTGTACAATAACATATAATATTTAATGTAGAAATTAACACCTGTAAGCTAATAACCTATGTAATTGATGCTTAACCAATATAAAAAAAAAAAAAAACCCCCGGTATACATAATAAGTTACTCAGTAACTGTTAGTGAGTAGAGATTTAGTTTTGTATGTCTTTTACAAACATTTAAATACCTGTTTTAATTATTGTTCATTATTATCAATAATAAAACAAAACTACAAAGGAGTGCTTAAGCTCATCATAAAAGTCCATGTAACATTAAAACTAGTTTTACTATTATTTATAACACAAGAACAAATTTCTAGGTTCTTAAAAGTTTAAAATATGATTCTAATATGCTCTAAAAAAAAACTTAACATGTTCTCTTAATTGTCCTTAAACCTCTTAAATATACAGAAAATATGTTTTTTTTACTTCAAATAATTTATGTGTATATTTACTATTTACCTATACATATTATAACAACATTTTCTCTGATAAATTATTTGAATTCAATCACATATGAAACAATAAAACAATCTCCAATATAATTCTAAAATATTCTTTAATGTGAAAAATGATTTTCTTTCATCAAATTCAATTTTGGTTAATTTGCCCACTAATTATGACTTTTAATTGGGCTCATGACGTATAACTAGTGCCTAGCACCTTTTCGTCCAATTTAAAATGTATGGTATGTTAAAGACAATTATTTATATAGCTAGAAGGTATTTGTATAATATTATCGACCATATTGACTTATGGACACAATTAGTATGAAACTATTTTATTGTTATGTTATCTTTGGATCAAAAAATTGATAAAATTATATATTCAATTTTATTTAATTCAATTTTGTATAGCCTGTATATTAAAATATTTTTATGAGTGATATTTTATTTATTGTGGCCAATAATTGTAGATTTAAAAAAAAGAAGAAGAAAAGGAAGGGAGATAACAAAATGGTTTGTTTGACATTTAAATAAAGAATATTAGATATGTTTAAGACTGTTATGTTGTCTTTGGGTACAAAATTATGGAGATTCAAAACACAAAAAAGCTACTATGAATGTAGAGAAGTTTTATGATGAGTCCATTCATGCCAATTACCAGCATTTGAGTAAAAACGAAACAAGGGGTTATAATTTAAATGAAGGTCTGTCTCTGTTTATTATTGCTATGATATTATTTGATTATTGATTAATGTGTTGGTTTATATATTTAGATGAATGGACACAAAGAGTTCCTATTGACGATGCCTCTGCAGATTGCTCTTTGTAAGTATCTGTGAAAGCTAAAGATGCTTTAAATGATCTTATTTTTGTTTATTGTACACTTAATGATAAATAACTTAATTAATTTTATATAACCTGTATATTGAAATATTTTTATGTGTGGTATTGTATTTTTTTATGGCCAACTGTAGATTTAAAAAGAAGAAGAAGAAAAAGAAGGGAGATAAACAAATGGTTTGTTTTGACATTAAAATAAAAAAATATCAGTTATTCATAAGACTGTAATGTTGGCTTTAGGTGCAAAATGAAGAAGGTGCGATTAATGATAAAACTACATTGAATTTTGATAAGTTGTACGATGAGGTATTTCATGACAATCACCAGTATTTGAATAAAAACGAAACAAGGGATTCTAATTTAAACAAAGGTCTGTCTCTGTTTATTATTGCTTTGATATCATTTGATTATTGATTAATGTGTTGGTTTATATATTTAGATGAATGGACACAAAGAGTTCCTATTGACGATGCCTCTGCAGATGGCTCTTTGTTAGTATCTGCGAAAGCTAAAATTCCTTTAAATGATCTTATTTTATTTATTGTACAATTAATGATAAATAACTTAATTAATTTTATATAACCTGTATATTGAAATATTTTTATGTGTGGTATTGTATTTTTTTATGGCCAACTGTAGATTTAAAAAGAAGAAGAAGAAAAAGAAGGGAGATAAACAAATGGTTTGTTTTGACATTAAAATAAAAAAATATCAGTTATTCATAAGACTGTAATGTTGGCTTTAGGTGCAAAATGAAGAAGGTGCGATTAATGATAAAACTACATTGAATTTTGATAAGTTGTACGATGAGGTATTTCATGACAATCACCAGTATTTGAATAAAAACGAAACAAGGGATTCTAATTTAAACAAAGGTCTGTCTCTGTTTATTATTGCTATGATATTATTTGATTATTGATTAATGTGTTGGTTTATATATTTAGATGAATGGACACAAAGAGTTCCTATTGACGATGCCTCTGCAGATTGCTCTTTGTAAGTATCTGTGAAAGCTAAAGATGCTTTAAATGATCTTATTTTTGTTTATTGTACACTTAATGATAAATAACTTAATTAATTTTATATAACCTGTATATTGAAATATTTTTATGTGTGGTATTGTATTTTTTTATGGCCAACTGTAGGGTTATGAAAAAGAAGAAGATAAAGAAGGGAGATAAACAAATGGTTTGTTTTGACATAAAAATAAAAAAAATATTAGTTTTCTATAAGATTGTTATGTTGGCTCTAGGTACAATATTATGAAGATTCAATACACAATAAAGCTCCAATGAATGTAGAGAAGTTTTATGTTGAGTCCTTTCATGCCAATTACCAGCATTTGAATAAAAACGGAACAAGGGGTTATAATTTAAACGAAGGTCTGTCTCTGTTTATTATTGCTATGATATCATTTGATTATTGATTAATGTGTTGGTTTATATATTTAGATGAATGGACACAAAGAGTTCCTATTGACGATGCCTCTGCAGATGGCTCTTTGTTAGTATCTGCGAAAGCTAAAATTCCTTTAAACGATCTTATTTTTATTTATTGTACAATTAATGATAAATAACTTAATTAATTTTATATAACCTGTATATTGAAATATTTTTATGTGTGGTATTGTATTTTTTTATGGCCAACTGTAGATTTAAAAAGAAGAAGAAGAAAAAGAAGGGAGATAAACAAATGGTTTGTTTTGACATTAAAATAAAAAAATATCAGTTATTCATAAGACTGTAATGTTTTGGCTTTAGGTGCAAAATGAAGAAGGTGCGATTAATGATAAAACTACATTGAATTTTGATAAGTTGTACGATGAGGTACTTCATGACAATTACCAGCATTTGAATAAAAACGGAACAAGGGGTTATAATTTAAACGAAGGTCTGTCTCTGTTTATTATTGCTTTGATATCATTTGATTATTGATTAATGTGTTGGTTTATATATTTAGATGAACGGACAAGAAGGATTCCTTTTGGTGATGCCTCTGAAGATGGTTCTTTGTAAGTATCTATGAAAGTAAGAGGACGCTACACAGATATTTGTTGTCTCCGTCTGCTTTAAATGATCTTATGTATTGTACAATTAATGATAAATAACTTAATTAATTTTATATAACCTGTATATTGAAATATTTTTGTGTGGTATTGTATTTTTTTATGGCCAACTGTAGATTTAATAAGAAGAAGAAGAAAAAGAAGGGAGATAAACAAATGGTTTGTTTTGACATAAAAATAAAAAAAATATTAGTTTTCTATAAGATTGTTATGTTGGCTCTAGGTACAATATTATGAAGATTCAATACACAATAAAGCTCCAATGAATGTAGAGAAGTTTTATGTTGAGTCCTTTCATGCCAATTACCAGCATTTGAATAAAAACGGAACAAGGGGTTATAATTTAAACGAAGGTCTATCTCTGTTTATTATTGCTATGATATCATTTGATTATTGATTAATGTGTTGGTTTATATATTTAGATGAATGGACACAAAAAGTTCCTATTGACGATGCCTCTGCAGATTGCTCTTTGTAAGTATCTGTGAAAGCTAAAGATGCTTTAAATGATCTTATTTTTGTTTATTGTACACTTAATGATAAATAACTTAATTAATTTTATATAACCTGTATATTGAAATATTTTTATGTGTGGTATTGTATTTTTTTATGGCCAACTGTAGGGTTATGAAAAAGAAGAAGATAAAGAAGGGAGATAAACAAATGGTTTGTTTTGACATAAAAATAAAAAAAATATTAGTTTTCTATAAGATTGTTATGTTGGCTCTAGGTACAATATTATGAAGATTCAATACACAATAAAGCTCCAATGAATGTAGAGAAGTTTTATGTTGAGTCCTTTCATGCCAATTACCAGCATTTGAATAAAAACGGAACAAGGGGTTATAATTTAAACGAAGGTCTGTCTCTGTTTATTATTGCTATGATATCATTTGATTATTGATTAATGTGTTGGTTTATATATTTAGATGAATGGACACGAAGAGTTCCTATTGACGATGCCTCTGCAGATGGCTCTTTGTTAGTATCTGCGAAAGCTAAAATTCCTTTAAACGATCTTATTTTTATTTATTGTACAATTAATGATAAATAACTTAATTAATTTTATATAACCTGTATATTGAAATATTTTTATGTGTGGTATTGTATTTTTTTATGGCCAACTGTAGATTTAAAAAGAAGAAGAAGAAAAAGAAGGGAGATAAACAAATGGTTTGTTTTGACATTAAAATAAAAAAATATCAGTTATTCATAAGACTGTAATGTTTTGGCTTTAGGTGCAAAATGAAGAAGGTGCGATTAATGATAAAACTACATTGAATTTTGATAAGTTGTACGATGAGGTACTTCATGACAATTACCAGCATTTGAATAAAAACGGAACAAGGGGTTATAATTTAAACGAAGGTCTGTCTCTGTTTATTATTGCTATGATATCATTTGATTATTGATTAATGTGTTGGTTTATATATTTAGATGAACGGACAAGAAGGATTCCTTTTGGTGATGCCTCTGAAGATGGTTCTTTGTAAGTATCTATGAAAGTAAGAGGACGCTACACAGATATTTGTTGTCTCCGTCTGCTTTAAATGATCTTATGTATTGTACAATTAATGATAAATAACTTAATTAATTTTATATAACCTGTATATTGAAATATTTTTGTGTGGTATTGTATTTTTTTATGGCCAACTGTAGATTTAAAAAGAAGAAGAAGAAAAAGAAGGGAGATAAACAAATGGTTTGTTTTGACATAAAAATAAAAAAAATATTAGTTTTCTATAAGATTGTTATGTTGGCTCTAGGTACAATATTATGAAGATTCAATACACAATGAAGCTCCAATGAATGTAGAGAAGTTTTATGTTGAGTCCTTTCATGCCAATTACCAGCATTTGAATAAAAACGGAACAAGGGGTTATAATTTAAACGAAGGTCTGTCTCTGTTTATTATTGCTATGATATCATTTGATTATTGATTAATGTGTTGGTTTATATATTTAGATGAATGGACACAAAGAGTTCCTATTGACGATGCCTCTGCAGATTGCTCTTTGTAAGTATCTGTGAAAGCTAAAGATGCTTTAAATGATCTTATTTTTGTTTATTGTACACTTAATGATAAATAACTTAATTAATTTTATATAACCTGTATATTGAAATATTTTTATGTGTGGTATTGTATTTTTTTATGGCCAACTGTAGATTTAAAAAGAAGAAGAAGAAAAAGAAGGGAGATAAACAAATGGTTTGTTTTGACATTAAAATAAAAAAATATCAGTTATTCATAAGACTGTAATGTTGGCTTTAGGTGCAAAATGAAGAAGGTGCGATTAATGATAAAACTACATTGAATTTTGATAAGTTGTACGATGAGGTACTTCATGACAATTACCAGCATTTGAATAAAAACGGAACAAGGGGTTATAATTTAAACGAAGGTCTGTCTCTGTTTATTATTGCTATGATATCATTTGATTATTGATTAATGTGTTGGTTTATATATTTAGATGAATGGACACAAAGAGTTCCTATTGACGATGCCTCTGCAGATGGCTCTTTGTTAGTATCTGCGAAAGCTAAAATTCCTTTAAACGATCTTATTTTTATTTATTGTACAATTAATGATAAATAACTTAATTAATTTTATATAACCTGTATATTGAAATATTTTTATGTGTGGTATTGTATTTTTTTATGGCCAACTGTAGATTTAAAAAGAAGAAGAAGAAAAAGAAGGGAGATAAACAAATGGTTTGTTTTGACATTAAAATAAAAAAATATCAGTTATTCATAAGACTGTAATGTTTTGGCTTTAGGTGCAAAATGAAGAAGGTGCGATTAATGATAAAACTACATTGAATTTTGATAAGTTGTACGATGAGGTACTTCATGACAATTACCAGCATTTGAATAAAAACGGAACAAGGGGTTATAATTTAAACGAAGGTCTGTCTCTGTTTATTATTGCTATGATATCATTTGATTATTGATTAATGTGTTGGTTTATATATTTAGATGAATGGACACAAAGAGTTCCTATTGACGATGCCTCTGCAGATGGCTCTTTGTTAGTATCTGCGAAAGCTAAAATTCCTTTAAACGATCTTATTTTTATTTATTGTACAATTAATGATAAATAACTTAATTAATTTTATATAACCTGTATATTGAAATATTTTTATGTGTGGTATTGTATTTTTTTATGGCCAACTGTAGATTTAAAAAGAAGAAGAAGAAAAAGAAGGGAGATAAACAAATGGTTTGTTTTGACATTAAAATAAAAAAATATCAGTTATTCATAAGACTGTAATGTTGGCTTTAGGTGCAAAATGAAGAAGGTGCGATTAATGATAAAACTACATTGAATTTTGATAAGTTGTACGATGAGATATTTCATGACAATCACCAGTATTTGAATAAAAACGAAACAAGGGATTCTAATTTAAACAAAGGTCTGTCTCTGTTTATTATTGCTATGATATCATTTGATTATTGATTAATGTGTTGGTTTATATATTTAGATGAACGGACAAGAAGGATTCCTTTTGGTGATGCCTCTGAAGATGGTTCTTTGTAAGTATCTATGAAAGTAAGAGGACGCTACACAGATATTTGTTGTCTCCGTCTGCTTTAAATGATCTTATGTATTGTACAATTAATGATAAATAACTTAATTAATTTTATATAACCTGTATATTGAAATATTTTTGTGTGGTATTGTATTTTTTTATGGCCAACTGTAGATTTAAAAAGAAGAAGAAGAAAAAGAAGGGAGATAAACAAATGGTTTGTTTTGACATAAAAATAAAAAAAATATTAGTTTTCTATAAGATTGTTATGTTGGCTCTAGGTACAATATTATGAAGATTCAATACACAATGAAGCTCCAATGAATGTAGAGAAGTTTTTTGTTGAGTCCTTTCATGCCAATTACCAGCATTTGAATAAAAACGGAACAAGGGGTTATAATTTAAACGAAGGTCTGTCTCTGTTTATTATTGCTATGATATCATTTGATTATTGATTAATGTGTTGGTTTATATATTTAGATGAATGGACACAAAGAGTTCCTATTGACGATGCCTCTGCAGATGGCTCTTTGTTAGTATCTGCGAAAGCTAAAATTCCTTTAAACGATCTTATTTCTATTTATTGTACAATTAATGATAAATAACTTAATTAATTTTATATAACCTGTATATTGAAATATTTTTATGTGTGGTATTGTATTTTTTTATGGCCAACTGTAGATTTAAAAAGAAGAAGAAGAAAAAGAAGGGAGATAAACAAATGGTTTGTTTTGACATTAAAATAAAAAAATATCAGTTATTCATAAGACTGTAATGTTGGCTTTAGGTGCAAAATGAAGAAGGTGCGATTAATGATAAAACTACATTGAATTTTGATAAGTTGTACGATGAGGTATTTCATGACAATCACCAGTATTTGAATAAAAACGAAACAAGGGATTCTAATTTAAACAAAGGTCTGTCTCTGAATATTACTGCTATGATGTCATTATTTGATTATTGATTAATGTGTTGGTTTATATATTTAGATGAATGGACAAGAAGGATTCCTTTTGGTGATGCCTCTGAAGATGGCTCTTTGTAAGTATATATAAAAGTAAGAGAACGTTTCACAGATATTTGTTGTCTCCGTCTTACAAGTGCATAACATAGGAAAAGTATGCTCAGTTGTTCACGTCTAACTCAGTGAATAGACTGATTATGAAACTTGATGATAAGAACAATATCCGTGTTTGTATGTGGGTTTTTTTTAAGATAATTCAGTTTTTAAGTGAAGTATGCTCTTTTTTAATTCAAAATATATTATATACGCATAACTAACTAAAAAAGTTCTTTAAAACCAACATACGAACACTGATTTGGTAAATATTTCCAATTTTCATAATAGGTCGATTTAATTAGTGCATTATCCTGAGCGTAAATTTGCTATGTTACACACTTGTAAGACGAAGACAACAAATGGCCGTGTTAGCGTCCTCTTAAAATTGCCCTTTACACAATCATATTTTAATGTATTGTACAATTAATGATAAATAACTTACTTTATTTTCTCCTATATTTAAAAATTATCTTTAAAAATATTTTTTCTTGTTATTGCCACCCATTATGTTCTTAATTAGTCAAAAAAGTGGATTTGTTTTTTACAAGTTCATATCAATTCTTATAAAAATTACAGACATATAAAGTATGTATTAGACCTGTAATTAAAATATTTTTTATATGAAATTGTATTTTATTGTTATGCCAACTGTAGAATAAAAAAAAAGAAGATGAAATTGAAGGAAGATAAACAAATGGTCTGCTTTGACATTATAATAAAGAATAATTATATATCTATTATAGGACTTTTATGCTTTATTTAGGTTAAAGATTCAATGAACGATAAAGCTGCGTTGAATGTAGATACGTTTTATAATGACACCCTAACTAATGACATGATTTTGAATAAGGACAAAACAAGAGATCTTTATTTAAACAAAGGTCTGTTCATTTTGTTCCAATGATATTATGTAATCTATACTATTAATTGATTTTTACTTAATATGTTTGTTTTAATTTTAGATGAATGTACAAGAAGGATTCCTGTTGCTTATGCTTCAGAAGGTGACTCTTTGTAAGTATCTAGAAAAGGTAAAATTACCTTTTTTAATATATAATTTTCATTTCCTTATTTAGACATAATATGTTCAAGTATAAAAAAAATTAGCCTACCCACGAAAAAGGTATATAAACTCTGATTTTACAATAATATTTGCTTTTTTTCAAAAATTTCATGAGCCCCTTCTCCTTTCCCAAAAATTAAAATTGAGTACTTGAGTTTTGATGAACTAATTAAATAAATTTTTTTTTTTTATTAACATATTTAGTACTTCATAGATCATATTTATAAGTATATTAAAATGAACACAATAAAAAAAAATTGGGTTATACAACTATTATTAATTATGCAAATTTATATTATGTTTTTTCAATATACAAAACTGTTTATTAATATTCTTAAGAATAATTATTGTTTAGGATCTTAATAGCTAAATTGTTGATTAAGGTATTCTGATATAGCTACTTTTGTTTTGTTAATTTTTTATCATTTTATGTATAATTTTTCAAGTTTTATTTGGTTCATGGCTTTACATAATAAAAACCGTAGTCTTATTATGTAACAAACTCATATTATGTTTTTATACTCTTGAATGACCAGACCTTTAATAAGTAGTGTCATAACAGCAGTCTTGCAAAGAATACTTTTCAAATGTATTCAGAATGTGTATTTAAATACTGGAAGCGATTTGTATTTAAAATACATATTCAAATATTTTATTTTAAAAGTATTTAAATATTAATACAAATACCTTTTAAAAAAACAACTCAAAATACTTACACAAATACTTTTTTTTAGGTTCAATAAATGAATAATTAAAAATCAATTCAATTACTTTACTAGTCGACTCACTACTACTAACCACATCATGAAGTACTATTATTGAATAGTTTCTTAAATCAAGGCAACCAAATCCTCTTATGTATCCCTCCATCTATTGTGCTTATTGTACAAATATTTTATACAGATTGTACAAATTAAAAAAAATATGACAAAAAAAAAAAGTTCAATAACAATATCTTATATCCAAATTATAAACTACTACTACTGTGTCACCCATTAAAGAAGAAAATAGACTATTTAAAGATTCAAGATAAATGCCAATCCAACCAGTGATTGTCAGTGTATTGTATGCCATGGTATAGTATGGAAGTGAGAAGCCGACGCACGGCAGGAGTTTCAGTGTTCACTGTTCAGTCATTTTGTTTGGTGGTTGTATTTTGGCGAAACATTTATAAATTATCGGAAGTTAAAATTTAAAAATAATATTTAAGAAACAATATTTAAAATAGTATATTCCAAAATATTAGTAATTGAAATTTGGAGTAGACAACGAGAATGAAAAAAAGTATTTAGTATTCTAGAATAAAAATACAAATAAAAAGTAGTTTTTAAGTATTTAAAATACATTGGTCATAAAGTATTTGAAATACAAAAAAGTAAATCCTTTTTCATATGATAAACTTGCTGCCCGTACACTAAAATCCTGATTGGTACTATAACCGAGGCAATTGAAACATCACATTTTGAACTTGAATCAAGAAAAATTGCACCTTCCATTACAGTGACCCACTTGTAACCTACTGTTCACAACATTTCAGAAAGTTTTCATAAATATACCATGTATGTAATTTGAGAATATCTGATGAATATTTTGAATTAATATAAAATAGGTTGTAAATAGTGAAGTAATGGCATCAAATGAAAGACAGACGTCTGATACAGAATAAAAAGTAATTTTAAAGTATTAAAAATACATTGGTCAAAAAGTATTTGAAACAAAAAAAAAGTATTTTAATACAAGTATTAGATTATGTACCTAACAAGTGTGCATAATAGATTAAAGCATAATTTCCATTATGAGTATGACAACACAACTTAATTACTATGTTATGCAGGGTTATGTTGCAAATTATGAATTATGATAATTTAACTTTTAACTTTTCAATAGTAAAATTAAGTATCTGCTCTATAATGTGCTTAGTATTAAGATTTTTTAATTTTAATTTTGTGTTGTAAGTATATTTTAATTACTAAATAGATGTCACTAGTAAAATAATTATTTATTTTATTTTCTATAACACTATTAGTTTGGACATATTTATGGGTCACATAGATAATTTAACTTCTGATTTGTATTTTACCTTGTACACATTAGAGTTTGAAATATACGTATAAGTATATTATAATTTAACTTCATTCTTTAGTGAATAACTATATTTTTGTTTTAGGTTAAAAAGTCAATTAAAAAACACTAAGAAAAAGAAGAAAATATCTAAGGTATTTAATATTTTATTTATTTATACTTTTTTGTAATTTATCTGAATTATAAGAAATATTTCTCTAATGTTGATAAATGTATTCTATACACCATAACATTTTCCAAATATTTTGACTTATTTTGAGCTGTTTACTGACATTTTCATTTTTCATTTTTTTTTCTATAAATTTCAATACAATTTTTTTTGTTTGTTAAAATTGCTTGAAAATTTATTAGAAGACTCCCAGTATATTTTTTCAAAGGCAGATGAAAAAAAAATAAAAATCCATAGTAACTTTTATTAAAAGAATTAAAGGTTCAAATATTGACAAAATACGTAAAATGCACGATAATGCGCAAATTATTTTGAGTTAAAAATTCATAAAAGTTTTTCTATAGAAATCTAAGATAAGAAAATGTAATACAAGATTCCTCGTAAGAATCCTTAATCTTGATCAACAAAAATTGGATAAATTCACTCGATTTATCATGTCGATTTTATTATTTTATTGTAATTGAAAAACGAATAAATGTAGATACTGTAGAATTTACACCATATCTTTATTTTATCAATTCCTATACTTGATATAATTTTCAAAGTATTTTGCTTCGTTTTGAGCTGTTCACAGAGAATTTCGATTTTTTTTTTCTATAGTTAATAAAATTAATTTGCTGTGGAAAAAACACGTGAAAATGTTTTACAAGGTTGCTGATATATTATCACAATAGTAGTTAAAACATAACCTAAAATGTTTATAAAAAAAAATAGTGCATATGTATTTTTAATAACATTTTAAGTTCAAATTTAAAATGTATTGTGTCGTAAAAAAATTTATAAAATGTTTAACTTTTATAGCTAAGGATTGAAATTTTAAGACAAAGTTCCAAATTTAATTACTTTAATCACAATAATATCAACAAATATTCCTAGTTATATCACATAGGCTGTCTGACGACTGACCGTTTTCGCTCAGGATAGTTTTTCTTATACAATGATATTATATTATTGAATTAAAATTGTACACCTTCCATTATAGTGACCCACTTGTAATATACTGTTCAAAACAATTAAGGAAGTTTTCTTTACTATACCATGTATGTAATTTGAGAATATCTAATGAATATTTTGAATTAATATTTAATAGGTTGTAAATAATAAAGAAGTAATGTCACCGAAAAAATCGAATAAACGTAAACGGCGGACGTATTTTAAAGAATATTCGAAGAACGATACCCCTCAATCAGCGGATACGGATATGGAGACATATGTTACTAATAATTATATTGGAGAAGACGTTACTAAGAAATTAGAATTTATTGATTCTTTGGACGATCAGACGTCGGGATATCGCACCATGACTGACACAAGTATGTATTTTGGCCTATATTGTAATCAAACGTCTAACAACGCCTACGGTGTACATGGTCACGAAAATGTTTTCACTGGAAAAACTCCTCTCTGGTGCGACGTTTGCTTTAAAACGTTTACCTACATATCCCAATTGGTTATACATAAAAGAACGCACACCGGCGAGAAACCATATGGCTGCGATTTTTGTGGAAAATCGTTTTCCGCGCAAAGTCATTTGGTTCGACATATAAGAACACACACCGGTGAGAGACCATACGTGTGCAATGTTTGTGGCAAATCATTTGCCAGACAAGATAGTTTGGTTATACATAATAGAACACACACCGGCGAGAGACCATATGCCTGCAATTTTTGTGGCAAATCATTTGCCAGACAAGATAGTTTGGTTATACATAATAGAACACACACCGGCGAAAAACCATTCGAGTGCGGTTTTTGTGGAAAAAAATTTTCATCAAGCAGTGGCTGTAGAACACATACACTAGGTGTTCATAAGGAATATTTATGAACTATTATTGTCGTATGATCCATTATCAAGAAAAATAAACTATAAACATCAAATTATATATGAAAATGTCCCATCATCGCAGTAAGGGTTCTCGACTTATAAAACGCGATCAATGTATCACTTCATCTTAAACGTTTAAATACCTATGCTTGGGCATAAGCAAAACCATATGGTTCACACTGTCGACGACGATCACTCGTTGTGTAGTAGCTTCAATGCTCACTGTCTGGCGATGTTGTTGCGTGCACTTTACATTTATGAATGCATTGCTTCTCCTTCCACTGTTTAATATCAATGAAAATATTTCTACTCCAGAATGCTTTTGTAAGTGAATAGCGAATCTTGCCTAATAAAATTATATTTTGTACATATTAGTTATGACTTATATGTTATACCCTTAGACTGTTGTCCAATTTGATTAAATACAAATAAAATTCAGTTTGTACAGAATTAGGTTTTTGTTGTGTACATATATTTTATCTATGGATATAGTTGAATAATAAAAATTTGAATTTGTGTATATAATTACTGTTAATCGTTTAAACATTTTTTTATATGTATTGATTTTACACTGATGTGTGTGTGTTTTTTAGCACACTATTTTCTTAGATTTTGAAGGCATTTGCTGTTGTTTTTCGTAATTAAACGACTGTACCGAATATTAAATAACCAACTGAACAAAGTTAGTCGTATAGAGTTGGTACATTTTACAGGCAACGAAGTGCCGGGATCAGCTAGTTAGATATAAAAGTAAGAACATTAACTGTGTTTACATGCCTTTATTAAAATACCCATTTTAATTTTTTAAATGTGCATTTGTAAATTGCAATATTTTACATAACCATAATACTTGCTTTAAAATTAAAATATCGTAGAAAACTGATGAACAAACACTTAATGTTTATAACTTAAAGTTTGATGAATCAATTCACACTAATATTTAAGCTAACAATACAACATTATTTTTACTGAATGCCAATTTGCTATGTCATATGTTTGTTATTGTAAGACCGAGAAAATACATGCGGGTGTGAATGTCTGCTTGAACTTACTTAAAATAATAGTAAGTAATATTCTAATATGTTATGAATCGCTAAATATTCTCTATTTTTGACCGTTTAATGATATTTTTCTTGCTGTCTCGCTATCACTCATCATAATATCTATCAAACTATCAAATCACCTAAATGTCTGTTTATTGTGACATAATAAACCCATGGTATCATTGTAAAAATGTAAAAATGTTCGTAGTACTCTGATTCTTGTTTGAAAACCAATAAATCACCCACTTATAGATATGGAAATCGATAAGCAGCTACATTACCATCCATATTTAATTGGTATTGTAATGTCTTCTCTTATCACCCGTTTAGGTGCCGTTCTGTTTATATTAAGATGACGTGTCACGAAAAATGTACTCGTGCAACGACCGAGAGGATGCGCTGTTAGGTGTTTTCACGATCCGCAAGCACGCGGTGTTTAAGTCACTCCTACTATTTGCAATTTGAAACCGGTCGACGAGTGCTCGTTCGGGAGCGCCGTTTATTTGTCTATGAAAGTATGAACGTTCGTCCGGTACGATTTGTATCATAAAATTCATTATACGCAAATGCCGACGTAATATTTTCAATACCCTCGCGTACCTATGAACTACCGATTATAAATTAAGATACTGCTTACCTAAATTTATGTCCCAATATATAGATCGTAAAAACTGTATCATAGCTTGATTTGTAGTTATTGGATTATAACTCATTTAAATATAATACTTATAGTAAAATCTAATAAATAGTAAATTAATATTAATTTTCCGCGTTATATATTTTACGTTCAACTGTTTATTGTTATATTAAAATATGATAATTGTAATACTCTAAAATCTTTATTTATCATTCTGTAATTTTTGAAAAGATCGGGTACATTCACTGCCTAAGAAAAACTAATTTAAAATGTATAGTTGTATAATATAATGTTAACAAATTGTAACATAGATTTAGCAAAAAATTATTTATGTAGGTTATTGTTTGTTTAAAATTACTATACAAACTTTAACTACTATATGTATAAGTATTACACAATTCAATGAATTACAGTTTATCAAATGTATAAAATCAATCGATAGATTTAATATGTGCCCTATATTTATCGCTAAACTTTAATTTAAAAATAAATTATAATCAATTACCTACATTAATATAATAAAAGGGTAACGAGCAATAATTTCTTGTTATTTAACCATGAAAAAAATTAATATAAGTTCAACAAATATGATATAATTTATAATTTTATTTTAAATTCTGTTTTTAGATTTTTGTGGTTGTCATCACCTTTTAGGACACTAAAAATGCTTAAATTTTCTTCAACGGTATCTTTTCTGATAGGAAAGTGAATTTAGTTGGTATATTGGGGAGTCAAAAGTAAAAATTTCCCAGTAGTATTCAAAAGGGACGTGAAAAATAAAATAAAAATTTAAGAAAAACGGGATTTTTTATAATTTACGCAAAATCTGTTTTTGAGAAAATTGATTTTGGTTTTTGGTGCAACTCTAAAACAAATGACCGTAGATACATGAAATGTTGACTGAATGTTTATATTAGCATTTTCTATACTTCAAGCAATTTTTAAAATATTTTGACTTATTTTGAGCTTTTTAGGGACGTTTTCAGTTTCCATTTGTTTTAGTTTTTTATTCAATAAATATCAATAAAAATTTATTTGTTGGATAAAAAGGCTTGAAAATTTAATACAAGGCTCCTAATATAATGTTTCACAGACAGATGAAAAATATTGAAAATCCATAGGTAGTCACAATTTTTTTTATAAGCATTTATAATTCAAATATTGACGAAATACGTAAAATCCACGAAAATGTGCAAACTATTTTGTACCGTAACCACGGTTTGCACCAAATTTTGAATATATATTTTTTATTTTTTTATTAAAAAAAAATAATATTTGAGTTAGAACTTTAAAACTTTTATTGGTTACTCTAGAGTACCTAAGAAACATAATTTCGGTCAAATTAATTTATTTTTTATTATTAAAAAAATTTTTTTTTCTTGGTGCAGAGAAAACCCAACCCCTGGGTAACTTTGCTTACTTAACTACTAAAAATTGCTTGTTTTAAATGAAATATCGTCTCTGGTGCAATGTTATCAATCATTACTTATTTAAAAAACAAACATACACAATTTGTTAGTATTTAAGCGATTGATACTCTGTTTATTGCATAAAAAATAACATTTTATATCAAATTCAAATTAATATCAACAACTTTTTAATTAATTATAAAAACTATTCAAAATAAACAATTTAACTTAATATAAAAAAAAAATCAACACATTTTAATCTTAATAACAATTCTCCCTGTATTGCATAATAAAATAGGTATTATTTTATAACAAATTTCAAATTAACATCAACATTTTTTTAACTTGGTAGTTATAAATCTAAATCAAAATAAACAATTTATCTTATTGGGAAAAAAATTAACACTTTTTTTAATATTAATAGGTAGGTACATAGGAATCATAGTTACTATTCAGTCATATGTAGGTAATTTCAGTCGTATATTTTGCCCCAAACATCATCTAATTCAGGAACAGAAAAAATGCTCTTGCCAATTTGTTTTGGATTTTCTGCATGACCAATTACATCCTGCCATGGGTAATCTAATATATCAGGAGAATTTGGCCATTTCCACAATTTCCCATTTCTCTGCAAAGCAGAAATGGTTGCCACCTGTTTTTCAATATTTATGATTTTTCCTGGAAATAGCTCACCTTCATAAGTGAAGACCACATACTCTCCGACCTCTTTTTTTATTGGCTTCCACTTAGTACTTTTTGGTTTGGTTGATTCCTTTCATCATATTCACTAAATTCACTTGAAGATTATTTGTATTGTACACTGTCAGCTGAATCAGAATCTGTTGAAACAACTAATATTTTTTGGTGGTTTTTTTTTTTATGGCTTTGGTAGGAACATTGGATGTTGATGGCTGTTGTTTGTTGAGATCTTCGTATGAAATGCTTTGTCCTGGAGCTACATTTAGTTTTTTTCTTCTTTTTTTTTTGTATTGTCTAATCCAGTTATTGTATTTCTTTTATTTTTTAAAAATGACTTAAAACTGTCTACAATAGGGCTTTGATCACATTCTGAATTAGTAAAGGATTTTAGAATCTCATCTGCAGATGCTGGATATATTCCACATTTCTTAAATCCAGCCTTTAAATTTGAACTTTGATTGGGTTCAATTGATGTCATCAAGGCTTGTAACAATCGTGGAAAATCTTGTTTTTGAAGAGTGTCATTTTTCGAGCCGTTGCCTGTCTCTTTGTAGGTCGATAACATTTGTCTCCATGCACACTTCATTAGTCTAAAAAATGCGACGTCGAAAGGCTGGGTTAAATGGGTGCTATTTGGAGGAAGGCACACAAACGCAAATTGACATTCTTCAAGTACTTTTACTGAAATATGTGATGATAGGCTATCACCAATTAACACTTTTTTTCCCATCAAGCTTTTTTAGTCTGGGTAACATTAGGCTGATGAACCATTCCTCAAATGTTAATCCATCAAACCAACCACTTGGGGTATTACTATAACGAGCCCCTTTAGGCCCACCTTCAGTCCAAGTATTCCACATACAATTTGAATGGTATACCACATAGGGAGGCAAAATTTCACAAGCTGCACTACCTGATATCATTAAAGATATACTAGTTTTAGAACTGTTACAAATCTTATTTGGATACTTAGTGCCACGTTTCATCATACATTTTTTTGTGCCGGGGTCATCTGTCAAATAAGTTTCATCATAATTCCAAATATTTTGAGGAGGGACATTTTGGACTACAACTGACAAATTATTAATATAATCTTTGATAACATCTTCACTAATAGCTACTCGACTTTTTTTAATGTTAGCTACAAACCTTACTGACAGTTCTGGATGCCTTTTTAAAAACTGTTTAGACCAATCAGGCCCAGGAATATTGTTTTTGAATTTTTTCACTTTCCAATTTTTGTGAGGTAATCTTTTACTATTAGTTTTAAGTCATTCACCTAACCTAACCTAACCTAACCTAACCTAACCTAGAGGAAAACCAGAATCGCTCATTGAAATTATACATTTTACAAAACAGTTTTCTTCTTGGTCAGTGTAAACAGTTGGTGAGCCTATACTCTTAATATGCTTTTCTCTTAATTTATAGTTAATTGTCCTACGAGGTATATTGTATACTTTGGCTGCTTCTCTCTAAGTTAAAGGGCGTTCTTTTATATCATCTAAACATTTTGCTAGGTTTTCTGTTGAATAATTACCATATTGTCTTGAACCGACAGCTCTTTTATAAGTTCTAGGCACCCTATTGTAAAAAACTCTACATAAGTAGGTATAAGGGAGATTATAAGATCGAGGTTTGTTTTATTTTATTGTTATACTTAAGAAATATTTCAGTGCATCACTTAGTTATTTAAGAAAATTTAAAACTTCTATGAATAGGTCACTTACTTGTAATAATGTTGTATACTCCTGAAAAATAAAGATTTTTCTCAACGTGGTGATAACAACAAAATGTAAACAGAAAACAGTTTTGATTTTATTATTTGGTTATGATAACAGCTATCACGATCAACTGTTTCTAGAAACATAACCTATTCCATGATGAACATTACTGCGTACTCGAAACCAGTATTACCAACCACAAATGTAACGCCAGATAATACCAAAACAAATATTATAATTGGTGCAATCTTAACCACAAAGGTGCAAACTGACCCCGTGTTACGGTAGTTAGAAATTCATAAAAAATTTTCTTTTTAAACCTAAGATTCGAAAACGTAATACAAGATTCTTCATAAGTTTGTCACCCTTTATCAAAAAAAAAAAATGTCTACTAGCAAATCAAATTACATTTTTATAATCGTTTGAAGTTCATTTTTTTACAATATTGGATATTCACTCGATTTCTCGTGTAGTGGTTTTGTTATTTTATTGTTCAAAAACGAATAACTACGTAAGTCTCACCAGCCCACCCCATATGAAAAATTTATGGTTTTTCATATTCAGCCTTTAGTACGCCATTTGTATGACCTTGGTTTTTAAGTTATAAGCAAAATAATGGTGGTGGGCTGGTGTGATGTCACCCGGACCCACCACTTAAAGGAATTTGGATTGGTCACCGTCATTCGTTTGTACGCCATTTGCATGAATTCGTATGACAGCTTTCAACCCTTAATTTTGAAATCTACTCTCGTTGGGGTGGTTACACTTCGTCACCCCAACCTTGCCCTAACGAAGTATTAAGCTTTTCGTTTAAGGGGATTCGATACCGATCGTTTTTAAGGAGCTGAGTATAGGCAATTTTAATGCAATTTCCATAGTGCGTGCGTGCGTGGCGTGTATTTGTGTTTGTAGTAAACGATCATTAGTGTTAGTGCCCCCGCCCGCCCACATGACTACTACAGCCCGCCATTACACAATGATATTTCTTATCTTCGATTATGACGGCGTCCCGTAATTACACTATCTGTATAAAAATAATATAATAAATATACATAGTACATCAATTTATTTATTATTAAAACTAGATAGTATATCATTCGCTGCCTGACGTAATTTTACATTTTCATTTTTTACCCAACAAACATTGATCGCAGGCATTTTTATAATTAAATATAAAGAAAATAAAGTTAAAATAAGTATATAACTATTGTAACTTATAATGTATTAATAATACAATAATAACAAGCGTTTATTTCAAATAATTAAGTAGTTTTTATGATTATTTTATACGCTTTTTAGACTTAATTTTTTTCGTTTATATTTTTATGTAATTACCTATTACCTACCTGTATACTACTTAAATTGTATTTGTTTGATAGCCAAAAAAATACTCATCACTGCAAAAAAATTGTGTCTATGTTTCTTTGATATATTTTTATTGGTAATAATATAATTTCTTACCTTGAAGTCGAACCGTTTTCTGAGACTACGGTACTTACGTTGAATATTGGTTCGAATATACTTGTGGAAGTTTCTGGTGATAATGGATAAAAGTATTGTACCATACTATGATCATTAACCCTTAAATAATCATAATGGTGTTATTACAAAAATAAGTCTTAAAAAAAAAACTGAAAAAATCTGTTTTTTCTAAACTATACAAAGTACAATACAATATAATAATAATAAAAAATTTAAAAATATACAAACATAATGTAAAATATCCTATACTGACATATCAGAATCATTTTTCGTATACAATGATATTATATTGTTGAATTCAAATTTAATACTATCCATGACCCACTTGTAACCTATTGTACAGCAGAGTGACATCCACTTATCCACTCTTTTTGTAATTCATATGTATTATTCTATAGTAGAAACTCATCGGCCATCGCTGTATGTTATTATTAAATTTAAATATACACATTTGAGTAATAAAAAAAATCGAGGATGTCTTTCTGCTGTATAGTAGGTGTCGAGTGGACCTCGATCATAGGGAACTATAACCAGTATTAGCAATATCTATTGGAGACCAACGTACATTTGTGCATTATCCGTTTCTGTTATAATAGTATCATCGATAGTATTAGGATGGTTCTCCGGTGTCGACAGATTATTTATTTCTTCCTATATTATAATCATACGTACAAAATTAAAATCACATGCACATACTAAAATTGTATTCCTATATATAAGATGTAAATTATTTTGACTTACCGTGTCACTGTCAGTTTTAAGACTTTTTCGCCATTTTTTTAGTTTATCGACATTTCCCTTGTGTTTTTTGGATAAATATTTTCTTCGTCGTTTTTTAATTTGTAAAACGTTTTCCATTATAAGAAGAATAACGTAAAACGTTTATGAATTATAATTTATTATAATTTAGAAGCCAAAATAGTAGGCAACTGGCAATAATTACCGTAGCATATACGTAGCCGCTAATAAATAATTGACGCGGCTACGACGGTGGTGGCGGGTGATCCGCGGTGAGCCGGTCGTTGGTTGTGTGTGAGTGGATGGCACACTAGTTCGTTTAAAATAACAAACACAATTTCGGTGAAGCAGATCGGTGTTTATTTCCGGGTTCACGTATAGATATATATAAAGATATGTATATAAGAAAAATATCAAAGAAAATAAAGAACAACGGACGGCGGGTTATACGAAAATATATATGCGTAGTCGTGGTATATGCTCATAACATGTCTTTTTCACTAGTGACTAGTCTACGACGGCTGGTACTCGTTCTACGCGACTCGCCTTCCCGTCCCACCTTGTGCCTTTGTGGCGTGGTGGGGGAGTTGGCGTTGTCGCGCTGTAGCCCGTAGTGGCGATTGACGAAAAATGTAGACTGGTCGCTGTGGTACCTGTACTTTGTACTGGTGGCCGCTGCGTACCGTGTCATAATATGTGCAGTGCGCAGGAAATACTCCGGTAATATCAATTGCATAATATTTGTTATTTATAAATTTTAATTTATAAGTTTATGGATATTTTCATTTTTATCGCAGGCGTGACGTCATCGCGCTGGAACTATTATTATATTTGGTTTACTCGTGCGACGTACAGTTTCATGGAAACGGGACACTTTCGCACGCGCAGTCACATGTCAAATACGCAGCGTCGCGCGCTTGACGAACAATATATACTATTTTTTTTTGTCTAAAAGTATCTATCTTTTGCCAATTGTACAGATTTTTCTAGTGGTCGGAAACAAATTCTGAAAACATATTTGAATTCGTCATGAAGTTTACTTGAAAACGACTTTCTTACATTTTTAAAATAATTTTTTTAGCTCAATATTACTATTATTTAAAAATTCTTAAAATTCAAAATTTTAGATTAAAATTTGATAGGTTTAAGCGATCAATTTCAAAAATGCTGAAAAGTCGTTTTAAAGTAAACTTCATGACAAATTCAAATATGTTTTCAGAATTTGTTTCCGATCACTAGAAAAATCTGTACAGTTGGCAAAATATAGGTATATTTTGGTAAAAATCACGGTCGGGTGGAATCCCCTTAAGGTTAGATTCGTTGAACTATTCGTTTACATTAAATTGTATTACACGTTTCAACTGCTTAATGTTGGGTAACTTATGTATTTTTTTTGATGTTGTGTTAACCCTGATTTTGAAAATTATTATATTGCATGTGATGAATTGAAACTATCCAAATAATCTTATTGCTACAACTTTTCCAAAGGTTAAGTTTTCACAAAGATCTTAACTCTATTTTTTCATTCGTTGCTTAAAGCTAGTGGTTCCTAGCAAGACTGGGCAAAATAATGATAATTTTTAACTAAGTTAAGTTAAGTTGAAGGATAACATTTTAAAAAGTTTAAATTTAGCAGTTAACCTAATTTTTGTTTTAACTCAGTCAAGTTAAAAGTTATATGAACATTTTCAATTAACTTATTAACTTAAGTTGTTATTATTATTTTTTTTTTAATATCCATATTCGTATTACTCGAATTTGATTAAAAGTAACTCTTTATTTATGAAGTAAATATCAATTAAATTAAGTGAAGTTAAAAATTATGTTAATGAAAATTAAATTTTAAAAAGTTAAAATTAATTTAACTTTAACTTTTTAACTAGTTTATGTCCAGACCTGGTACCTAGTAACTTTAATTTAAGGATCTACTGGCTCTCCGAGCGTCGCTGGTGTAGACCCCCAAATCCCCTGACTTGGCGAAGAGTTTTAACCGATGTCGGAAGCTGCAGTGGTCTTTTGGTCTGGAACAATGTGGGACGGCCGGGTCACAGCATCAGGTATGCAATCCAACTGTGTCTGATCGCAGACAACGTTCTTTACTACCGCTGAAAACGTGACATTACGTGAAAAAAAATTCTGGCATCCATGCAAATCATATAGCCGCCGTGTTTTTGGGGTGTCTAGCAGGGCAGTCACAGCTCGAATAACGTTCGCCGTAGTATATAACTACACTCAATGCAAACGATATAGGTACTACACAAACCAAAAAAACATATTGTATATACCTAGATACCTATGATATATGAACTGATAAATACATACAAATCAATATAATATTACAGTTGTCAGGTGAGTTAACTGTTTGAGGTAATCAAATAGCCACTTTCTTATTTTGGTAATTGATAATTTAATGTAACATACAAATACTGCTACAGTTACTATATAATATATATTAATAAATAAATAGATCCTCTTTAGGTCATATAGTATACATTGTGAGAATCTGGTAGTTTGTGAGACTACCAAAAACCACCCACGACCAAAGGGGGACTCTTTCGTCGTGACCTATGAGCCGCACCGCGTGATGACCCGAGGGCCAAGTCGGTGGCTTTGTTACACGCAACGGCAAGCTGAATGCCGAGAATTTATTTTGGGGAAGAGATTGTGTTAAATAATAATATGGGAGTTTTAGGTAATCATGTGGATTTATTTTACATGGTTATAAGTTAAATAGTAATAATGCAATCGTCTTTTAAGGGTGTCTAGCAGGTCAGTCACCTCAGTGGTCCGAGTAGGCAATCCGACTTCGTCGGATAGCGGACAATGTGCGACGGCCGGGTCATGTCGTCAGGTATACAATCCGACTGCGTCGGATAGCGGACAGCGTTCATTACTGTCGCCGAAAACACAAAATTAAGTAATAAATTCAAAACATTTCGGGCGCATATATTCAAGCCTGTATAAGATAGTAATAGCGACACGACCGCGGAGCTCTCCGCGATGTCAATCGGCCCCCGGGACTCGTCGCGAACGAAGCGCGGCCGCGAGCAACCTTTACATCTAGGAGGCAACGCGAATAAGGTTTCAACGGAACTGTACGAAAAGGAGGTAAAACTCGAATTTTGAAAAAAAATATTAAAATTTTCGTTAATTACGAATAATATAGGCGGAAGTGATAGCAAAAGGTAAATAACTGGAAAAAAAATACGGATTATCACGGCCGCCGCAAAATATCTTCAATCCCGGCTGCCGGCATCGAAACCACGACCCCGGGTCATCCGCACCTACGCCTTACCTACCTACCTACCTTCTGAGTTGATAACTGAAGACGAATCTATGACTCTTAAGCCATTTCAACGTCCTTCAAAGGGCGCGTAAAGGGGGACGCGATCGCGTCGGGAAGCGGACGACGTGCTCCGCCGTCGAAACGGCGAGATTCGCGAAAAAAATCGAACCTTCCGACGCACGTATTTATGCCTGTATATAGTAATACCCAAATCCGTGAAGTTAGCCGCACAATGTCAAAATTTTGACTCCAAATTTTGTAAATAATTTGTAAGTCATCCCTTCCTTAATTATCCCTGAAAGGAAGTTGGCCGTGATTTGTCGAGCTTTTCGAACTTTGACTGTGCCAAATCGTCAAGGGAAATTTGTAAGTATTTGTAAGCACGAATTTAGAATTTGTAAGTCATCCCTTCCTTAATTATCCCTGAAAGAAAGTTGTGTTTATCTGTAAGTAAATATCCTATTTTATTAATATGAATAACATGATTATTTATTTTAATATATTATACAAATCTCTTACCTGTAATTAAATAAACGACAATTTAAAGTCTATACTTAAAGGTTTTAATAATTATAAAGTTTTGTATTAAGTATAATATTATTATATTAGTTTTTATGTTAACCCATCTTGACTGATATCAACCTTTTGTAATCATTAGACACAGTGTGGTTGATAATAGCGGACAGCATAATCTTATATGATAACAAATAATAATCAAGGAGTGCATTTTCTTTACACAGATACTCACCAATTTTCACGTAAGTTTTTCTTCGACGTTGAAACCGTAGTTTTAAGTTAAATTGAAGTGTTTGTGTTTTGTTTATCATCAAATATGCGTATAACTACCTTTTTTCAAGAAACATGAAGGAAAATCCTTTTTTTCTAATATTTTCATTTTTATTATGAATGTTTTTTATATAAATTAAAATTTTTTTTTTTGCTTATTATTATTATCTTTAATAACTGTATTATTATTTTATTAATTTCACCACCTATGATTATTATATTATATTAATCATCAACATTAATAATATTAGAATTATTTCATTCTTACTTTCTTGTGTTTTAGTTGTACACTGCAATATAATTAAATATTAACGGCCTTTAGGTAGGTATAGAAATAGACCCAGTCTTACCTTTTTACCTGTATATACCTATATTGTATCTGATATCATATCATTTTAAATGTTAACATTAACAAATAATAGTTGTTAAATGGGTACCTACCACTAAACTGTGTAGTGATAAGTGGTAGGTTACCTTTTAGCTGTATTAGATCTGTGAAATTTGAATTAAATTATTTATTATTGTATAATATTTTAATATTAATGGTAGACAAATGAAAATTAACATACAATTTTTTTTACCTTTCTTTATTGTAACTTTTCAAATATTTTAACTGTATTGATCTGTAATGATCTATTAACAAAATAATAATAAAAAAAAAAACATTTAAATTTAAATCGTATATATGAGTGCACTAAAAATGTGCGACACGCTGGTTCTTGCTATCGTCACTTTATTTTGCATGTCGTTGAATGTTTCCCATGCTCCATCATTTCTTCTACAAACAGTGTAGAAGTGGCCCACAGTGTTTGGTGTTCCACTATGTATGATGGTGGATCTTAATGTTAGTTTTGTTTTTAAATTTAAAATGATTGGTAACTCCATAATTGTTGCTTTTATTAAATCAAAATCTATAAATATTTGTTTACCAATATCCACAGCTAACTCGTTCTCATGAAGACAATTTCTGCATCTAATAGTGTCGTGAAAATATTTTTCTAATTTTCTTTCCAACTCGTCGAACTTCTGTAGAACTAACTTGATAACCTTTTTTGTATTGTTCCATTCAAAACTGCATACACTACATTTATAATATTCTATTACACTTTCCAGTCCTTTGCAGATTTTTTCATATGCCGTTGAAATATTTCCTGAACAGTTAATTGAAATCACATTATTGACTAGAGTTTCTGATGGGCATATATTTTTAAGTAAATTAACACGTTCTAATTTAAAATTTTTTGAGTAGCCCTCGGTTACTAAATATTTTATAATATGGTAAATAACAACCGATTCAAATACAGTATCGACGTGCTTACAGTAATCTTGGCTATCAATATATGCACATGATATAGCTTGAATAATAGAGTCATATGGACAAGTATTTGTTAATATTATAGACTCACCATTTAATTTTGTCGTTTTTGTTTTATATTCAAAATTTCCATTTTTGATTAATGCTATTTCAATTTTTTTTTGTGTGTTCAATGTGCATTATTTCTGGATTTGGTGCAGCATAATAAGATGTTCTCTTCTTTTTTTTCTCAGCCAACCCCTTCCAGTTTTCATTGACTTTTGAAGGTGCAATATACTCCATGCCAATAGTTTCAATGTTGTCACATTCTTCTTCTGAAAAAACTTCCGATAATACTACTGTTTTTCTTTTTAACATTTCTTCTTCGTCTGTATTTGGTTTAGATGTTTTGATTTCCACCTCATCAGGAATTTCAATTTCTTTTGGGTGTTCATTGTGCATAATATCTGGATTTGGTGCAGCATAATAAGATTTTCCCTTATTTTTCTCAGCCAACCCCTTCCAGTTTTCATTGACTTTTGAAGGTGCAATATACACAATGTCAATATTTTCAAAGTTGTCACATTGTTCTTCTGAAAAAAGTTCCGATAGTACTACTGTTTTTTTTTTAAACATATTTTCTTCTTCGTCTGTATTTGGTTTAGATGTTTTGATTTCCACCTCATCAGGAATTTCAATTTTTTTTGTAAATATTTGATCATGTTTTGCTATTTTCAACATTCCATCTATTTCTTTTATGTGCTTACAAACAAATTTATCAACACGGAGAGGAAGATTGTCGTTATAAAAAGATCGGTTTTTTAAATCGTTGAAGTAGCTTTCTACAGAAGATGATGATGCCGTTAATTCAGTTATATTAAAATGTTTAATCATTATCGCTGACCATAATGGATATGTTCTCAGTAATTTGAACAACGAAGTAGAAAAGTCAGGTAAATAATGGAAATTCTCTTTTTCATAGAGACAATTGCTTGACGAAACAACGTAATTTACCGTCGATTTTTCTTTTATGGAGTCAATCCATGTTTTTAAACACCCGTCTTCATTTTCGTCATTGGGAATGTCTTGAAACAAGATCAGGTCATCATCATCATCATCATCACTTACACAAATTTCATCCATTCCTGCTATTGATTGTTTCAAGTATAATTTTGCTGTTTCACTTGCAAGTTCATTATTTTTTTCATAGTGGCCTACAAATATGCTATTTGACGTAATTAAAATACTTTCAATTAGGCCTTCAGCACTTTTTAAAGAAGTGCACATGATTAGTCTGGACATGAGTTTAAGATAGAATTTTTTCACAGTTGTTTCCTTTCCATTAAAACATTTCCAATTACTCAAAAATTTCATTACATGTGCATAATCGATCCGAATGAATGTTTTCACATTCATATTTGATTGAAAGGTTGCAACTGAAAATAACTTATCCATGTACGATTTTAAGGTGATTTCTCCTGCTAATGATCTTACAATAGCTCCCAACAATGCCATTGAATGGTCACATACAATTATTTTCGGAATTTTGATATTAGCTGACCATTCTGATAACCAATGTGTTATTTGATTAATATTATGACATTCCGACAACATTTGAGTTACGGGCAACTGGCCACTGATAGTTCCCGAATGTATAACACCTTGGTATAAAAATATGTGAGAAGATTTGTTTTTATTGGGTCGTTCTATTCTTTGACATATTGACCCTGTAGTATCAATGAATAGCTTGCTCATATTTTCATTTTTTACGTATTCATTAAATATTATAGTTTGAGCAGGTGTCCAATAAAATACATAAAATGGGTCTAATCCAATTTTATGAATAATTGTGTATAAATGTTCTTCATACTTCATGTTAAGTAATGAATCTAATCCCGATAAATTCGGTGAAACATCTTTGAACACAGTTTTTTCTTTAAATTCTTGTCTAGCATTCCTTAAGACTTCTAAAGAATAAAGACAACGATTAGATGAATACTCCGAAATGTTTTCTCTCCTCCAATTAACTGCCATTTTCCCATCACAAAGTCTTTTTGATATATCTCTTCTCTTTGGTCCAGACAATGGTCTTTTCTTAAGATAGGAATGTTTTTGCTCATTCACATCGTCCATTTTTAAATTTAATGTCACATTTTCAAAATGTTGAGGTTTTTTTGAGCACCAAACATTTATTGACGCTTTACATTCAACACAATAACCTTGACATTTGAAGTAACAGCCGAGATCAGTAGAATTTAATGCATGCCTTTTGAACATCCAAACACAGGATGTTTTCAGTTGTGACGTGATATGATCAAAAAAAAACATGAGTCCAACCACTTTTCAAAGATTAAATCATATGTATTTGACTGCTGTAAAGTCTGTGTGGTCGTAGAATCATCAGTCGTAACATTCTGAAAGTACTTCATTTTTATCGAGTTGTAAAATGTCATGACAGTTGTAACAGATATTTTGTATAATTAAATATAATCCTGATGGTGAAATGTTGTTGTCTAATCTCCCACATAGAGATTTCCATAGTGGATCAGTACTTTTGCCCAGAGCGTTTTCAATTTCCGTCTTAAAAGTGTTTAGAAGTTTAAATAGTTCATCCTTGTCAATTTTAGACTTTCTCCCAGCCATCTAAAACACACATGAAGAAACTGAGCAAAAGTTTCACGGTATTGACAGGTTTAATTGGTTAGGAAATAATGAAATTGGTTTTCTTGGAATGTGATAGTTTCAAAATAGTAACAGTATTTTTTTGGGACTAATAGTATGATATTTATTTATTTATTTTGTAAATTATATTTTTTGAATATAACTAATTCACAAACGAAATGACAAATTATACATAGTAAAAACAAAAGTAAAATACATAGAACAATATGCAACACTCCCTGTAAGCATAGTTTGTATTAGGAGAGTTGAGTTCAATTTTATAAAGTTAAGTTATCAATTATTTCATACGTTCTCGAAACAATACAACAAAAATAATAGAATTAACTATAATTAACTATAATAAAAAATATTTTATCAAGATTTGTTTAATTTTTTCAATCTAATCAAGATTTTTTATTGAATATTGATTTTTTTATTGATTTAATATTTTTTATTCAAATAACATTTATAATAAAATAAAATCTTGATAAAATCTTCTTGATAAAAAAAAAAATTGATTAACAATTTATTATTTAATAAAAAAATCTTGTTAAGATTTAAATATGATAAAAAAAACTATTGATTTTGGTAAAAATTTTTTTTAAAAATCTAAATTTGGTAAAAATCTTGTTAAAAAATGTATATAAAATTAAACTAAATTAAACTAAAAATAAATAAAAAACCTCTATAAAAATAAATAAATAAATTTGATAAAATTATATAAATTGGAAAGGAAAATATAGTATTCTAGATATGATAAAAAATCCAAATTTGATAAAAAATGTATAATTTCATAAAAAAATCAAAATAAAATAAAAAAAATCTGAATAAGATTTAATGATAAAAAAACTATATATGATAAAAGACAAGCTAAATTTGATAACAATCATGATAAAACAATCTTAATTTGATAAAAAAATGTATATAAAATAAAATTAAACTAAAAATAAAAAAATTAATTTGATTAAAAAAAATATAAATTTGAAAGAAAAATGTATATTTGATATACAATTGAATTTCTAGATATGATAAAAAATTATCATTTCATAAAAAAATCTTTAAAAAATCTAAATTTGGTAAAGATATTAATAAAAAAATGTATACTAAATAAAATTTAACAACTCTAAATAGAATAAAAAAATATTCATAAGTTTTAAATATGATAAAAAATCTATATTTGATAAAAATCATGATAAAACAATCTTTAATTTATACAAAAATGTATATAAAATTAAATAAAACTAAACTAAAAATATATAAAAAATCTATAAAATAAATAAATAAATTTGAAAGAAAAATGTATATTTTTGTGTGTCTGCTATTACCTATTAGGACAGCAAAAGTACTTGGATTTTCTTCAACAGTAGTTTTTCTGTTAGGAAAATGAATCTAGTTAGTGCTTTGGGGGGCCAAAAGTAAAAATTTCCCAGTAGATTCTATATCTAGATTGTACTTCAAATAAACATTTATTATTAAATTTACATTTTTTTAATCAAATTTTTTTTTTATCAAAAAGATTTTATCAAGATTTTTATAAAATTTAGTTTTTTTTTATCAAATATAGATTTTTATCATATTTATATCTTACCAAGATTTTTTTATTCTATTTAGATTTGTTTTATTTAGTATACATTTTTTTATCAAAATTCTTAAAAATTTTAGATTTTTTAAAGATTTTTTTATCAACATTTATATAGATTTTTATCTTATTTAAATCTTATTTAGATTTTTTTATTCTATTTATATTTTTTATGAAATAATATATTTTTTTTATAAAATTTGTATTTTTCATCATATCTAGAATCTCAATAATTGTGTGTTAATATACATTTTTCTTTAAAATTCATATTTTTTTTATAAAATTTATTTTATGTTATATACATTTTTTATCAAGATATTTACCAAAATCAATATAGTTTTTTTAATCATATTTAAATCTTATCAAGATTTTTTTATTAAATAATACATTGTTTATCAAATTTGATTGTTTTATCATATCTAAAATCTAGATTGTGTATCAATTATACATTTTTGTTACAAATGTATATTTTTTTGTAAAATAAACCTTATTATTATGTTGTTTTTTACTTATTTACAACTACGCTAGCTGTGGGCTGTTATCATGCCATTGTCAGTTATCCAAAGAATTATTATTATTAGTATAAAATCAATTTGAAAGAATATCATCCTAAAATAAACTTTGGAGAAATCTCCACCAAATCACTATACATAAGGAAAAAATTATTTTACATAATTTTAAAGTTATAAGTATGTTTGCTTAATAATAAAAAAAGTTCATAAAAATTTACCACCCCCAAGTCCCACCAAGAGGGGCAATGGCCCACCCTGGCCCTCCCCTCAATACGGGCCTGGTGGAACCAATACAAGCCGATGGTGGTACTGGAGTAACGTTACCCCAGTACCGCCAAAGGAAAATTGATTTTCCCAAGTTTGGGGAGGTGTACAAATGTTTTAATTAGTATTACAAATGTGTAAAAATGAAATAACAATCGATAGGATACTTTTTGACTTTGATTTTTAGTTTGGTGGTACTGGGGTAACGGACCTAAAAAAGTCAAGTAGTGAATCGAGTTATTTCTTATTATTCATCATTAATGTTAATTGTTTTGCCCAAACGTGACGTCATATCACTAAACATGTGGGCTACATAATTGTTCATGTACTAGTATATGATAAGGCGCGTCTATTAGTTTATATGGTCGAAGATATTAGTAACCGATTACATACATGATGTTACGAACAAATCATTTCTCGATATCGAGGAGAATTAAATATTTTATCAATGTTTCTTCCCCCAATCACGTTTTGAGAACATTTTTGGTTGGTTCATTTGAAGTAACGATTTCCTGAATACCATAAGTATAATTACTAAATCGAATTTGAAGATTTTCTGACTATTATTTAACAATGTAAATATTACTCAATCCTTAAGTTCGTCAACTTACCACATTCTACCCTAGGTACCTATAGTTCTATATTAATTAGGGGTCCATGAAAATCATATAGCCTCCGTCTTTTTATGGATGTCTAGCAGGTCAATCACCTCGAATGACGTTCGCCGTAGTAATAAGGGTAGGCTATCCGACAATGTGCGACGGCTGGGTTACGTCGTCAGGTATGCAAACCGACTGCGTCGAATCGCGGACAACGTTCATTCCTGCCACCGAAAACGGTAAAAAAAATTCAAAACATTTTGGGATTCTATGCAAATCATATAGCCATCGTCTTTTTAGGGTGTCTAGCAGGTCAGTCACCTCAGTGGTCCGAGTAGGCAATCCGACTTCGTCGGATAGCAGATAATATACGACGGCCAGGTCACGTCGTCAGGTATGCAATCCGACTGCGTCGAATCGCGGACAACGTTCATTCCTGCCACCGAAAACGGTAAAAAAAATTCAAAACATTTTGGGATTCTATGCAAATCATATAGCCATCGTATTTTTAGGGTGTCTAGCAGGTCAGTCACCTCAGTGGTCCGAGTAGGCAATCCGACTTCGTCGGATAGCAGATAATATACGACGGCCGGGTCACGTCGTCAGGTATGCAATCCGACTGCGTCGGAAAGCGGACAGCGTTCTTTACCGTGAAAAAAATTTTAAAACATTTCGGGGGTCCATGAAAATCATATAGCCTCCGTCTTTTTATGGATGTCTAGCAGGTCAGTCACCTCGAATGACGTTCGCTGTAGTAATAAGGGTAGGCTATCCGACAATGTGCGACGGCTGGGTTACGTCGTCAGGTATGCAATCTGACTGCGTCGAATCGCGGACAACGTTCATTCCTGCCACCGAAAACGGTAAAAAAAATTCAAAACATTTTGGGATTCTATGCAAATCATATAGCCATCGTCTTTTTAGGGTGTCTAGCAGGTCAGTCACCTCAGTGGTCCGAGTAGGCAATCCGACTTCGTCGGATAGCAGATAATATACGACGGCCAGGTCACGTTGTCAGGTATGCAATCCGACTGCGTCGAATCGCGGACAGCGTTCATTACTGTCACCGAGAACGGAAAAATTAATTACGTGAAAAAAAATTCAAAACATTTCGGGCTTCTATGCAAATCATATAGCCATCGTCTTTTTAGGGTGTCTAGCAGGTCAGTCACCTCAGTGGTCCGAGTAGGCAATCCGACTTCGTCGGATAGCAGATAATATACGACGGCCAGGTCACGTCGTCAGGTATGCAATCCGACTGCGTCGAATCGCGGACAACGTTCATTCCTGCCACCGAAAACGGTAAAAAAAATTCAAAACATTTTGGGATTCTATGCAAATCATATAGCCATCGTATTTTTAGGGTGTCTAGCAGGTCAGTCACCTCAGTGGTCCGAGTAGGCAATCCGACTTCGTCGGATAGCAGATAATATACGACGGCCGGGTCACGTCGTCAGGTATGCAATCCGACTGCGTCGGAAAGCGGACAGCGTTCTTTACCGTGAAAAAAATTTTAAAACATTTCGGGGGTCCATGAAAATCATATAGCCTCCGTCTTTTTATGGATGTCTAGCAGGTCAGTCACCTCGAATGACGTTCGCTGTAGTAATAAGGGTAGGCTATCCGACAATGTGCGACGGCTGGGTTACGTCGTCAGGTATGCAATCTGACTGCGTCGAATCGCGGACAACGTTCATTCCTGCCACCGAAAACGGTAAAAAAAATTCAAAACATTTTGGGATTCTATGCAAATCATATAGCCATCGTCTTTTTAGGGTGTCTAGCAGGTCAGTCACCTCAGTGGTCCGAGTAGGCAATCCGACTTCGTCGGATAGCAGATAATATACGACGGCCAGGTCACGTTGTCAGGTATGCAATCCGACTGCGTCGAATCGCGGACAGCGTTCATTACTGTCACCGAGAACGGAAAAATTAATTACGTGAAAAAAAATTCAAAACATTTCGGGCTTCTATGCAAATCATATAGCAATCGTCTTTTAAGGGTGTCTAGCAGGTCAGTCACCTCAGTGGTCCGAGTAGGCAATCCGACTTCGTCGGATAGCAGATAATATACGACGGCCAGGTCACGTTGTCAGGTATGCAATCCGACTGCGTCGAATCGCAGACAACGTTCATTCCTGTCGCCGAAAACACGAAATTAAGTAATAAATTTCTTGAAAAAAAATTCAAAACATTTCGGGCTTCTATGCAAATCATATAGCCAACATCATTTTTTGAGTGTCTAGGTGGTCAGTCAACTCGAATGACGTTCACCGTAATAATAAGGGTAGGGTGTCTAGCAGGTCAGTCACCTCAGTGGTCCGAGTAGGCAATCCGACTTCGTCGGATAGCAGATAATATACGACGGCCAGGTCACGTCGTCAGGTATGCAATCCGACTGCGTCGAATCGCGGACAACGTTCATTCCTGCCACCGAAAACGGTAAAAAAAATTCAAAACATTTTGGGATTCTATGCAAATCATATAGCCATCGTATTTTTAGGGTGTCTAGCAGGTCAGTCACCTCAGTGGTCCGAGTAGGCAATCCGACTTCGTCGGATAGCAGATAATATACGACGGCCGGGTCACGTCGTCAGGTATGCAATCCGACTGCGTCGGAAAGCGGACAGCGTTCTTTACCGTGAAAAAAATTTTAAAACATTTCGGGGGTCCATGAAAATCATATAGCCTCCGTCTTTTTATGGATGTCTAGCAGGTCAGTCACCTCGAATGACGTTCGCTGTAGTAATAAGGGTAGGCTATCCGACAATGTGCGACGGCTGGGTTACGTCGTCAGGTATGCAATCTGACTGCGTCGAATCGCGGACAACGTTCATTCCTGCCACCGAAAACGGTAAAAAAAATTCAAAACATTTTGGGATTCTATGCAAATCATATAGCCATCGTCTTTTTAGGGTGTCTAGCAGGTCAGTCACCTCAGTGGTCCGAGTAGGCAATCCGACTTCGTCGGATAGCAGATAATATACGACGGCCAGGTCACGTTGTCAGGTATGCAATCCGACTGCGTCGAATCGCGGACAGCGTTCATTACTGTCACCGAGAACGGAAAAATTAATTACGTGAAAAAAAATTCAAAACATTTCGGGCTTCTATGCAAATCATATAGCCATCGTCTTTTTAGGGTGTCTAGCAGGTCAGTCACCTCAGTGGTCCGAGTAGGCAATCCGACTTCGTCGGATAGCAGATAATATACGACGGCCAGGTCACGTCGTCAGGTATGCAATCCGACTGCGTCGAATCGCGGACAACGTTCATTCCTGCCACCGAAAACGGTAAAAAAAATTCAAAACATTTTGGGATTCTATGCAAATCATATAGCCATCGTATTTTTAGGGTGTCTAGCAGGTCAGTCACCTCAGTGGTCCGAGTAGGCAATCCGACTTCGTCGGATAGCAGATAATATACGACGGCCGGGTCACGTCGTCAGGTATGCAATCCGACTGCGTCGGAAAGCGGACAGCGTTCTTTACCGTGAAAAAAATTTTAAAACATTTCGGGGGTCCATGAAAATCATATAGCCTCCGTCTTTTTATGGATGTCTAGCAGGTCAGTCACCTCGAATGACGTTCGCTGTAGTAATAAGGGTAGGCTATCCGACAATGTGCGACGGCTGGGTTACGTCGTCAGGTATGCAATCTGACTGCGTCGAATCGCGGACAACGTTCATTCCTGCCACCGAAAACGGTAAAAAAAATTCAAAACATTTTGGGATTCTATGCAAATCATATAGCCATCGTCTTTTTAGGGTGTCTAGCAGGTCAGTCACCTCAGTGGTCCGAGTAGGCAATCCGACTTCGTCGGATAGCAGATAATATACGACGGCCAGGTCACGTTGTCAGGTATGCAATCCGACTGCGTCGAATCGCGGACAGCGTTCATTACTGTCACCGAGAACGGAAAAATTAATTACGTGAAAAAAAATTCAAAACATTTCGGGCTTCTATGCAAATCATATAGCAATCGTCTTTTAAGGGTGTCTAGCAGGTCAGTCACCTCAGTGGTCCGAGTAGGCAATCCGACTTCGTCGGATAGCAGATAATATACGACGGCCAGGTCACGTTGTCAGGTATGCAATCCGACTGCGTCGAATCGCAGACAACGTTCATTCCTGTCGCCGAAAACACGAAATTAAGTAATAAATTTCTTGAAAAAAAATTCAAAACATTTCGGGCTTCTATGCAAATCATATAGCCAACATCATTTTTTGAGTGTCTAGGTGGTCAGTCAACTCGAATGACGTTCACCGTAATAATAAGGGTAGGGTGTCTAGCAGGTCAGTCACCTCGGGGGTCCGAGTAGGCAATCCGACTTCGTCGGATAGCAGACAATATGCGACGGCCAGGTCACTTCGTCAGGTATGCAATCCGACTGCGTCGGATAGCGGACAGCGTTCTTTACTGTGAAAAAAATTTTAAAACATTTCGGGGGTCCATGAAAATCATATAGCCTCCGTATTTTTTTGAGTGTCTAGCAGGTCAGTCACCTAGAATGACGTTTGCCGTAGTAATAAGGGTAGGCTATCCGACAATGTGCGACGACTGGGTTACGTCGACAGGTATGCAATCCGACTGCGTCGAATCGCGGACAGCGTTCATTACTGTCTCCGAAAACAGAAAATTAAGTAATAATGTACGTGAAAAAAAATTCAAAACATTTCGGGCTTCCATGCAAATCTTATAGTAACCGTCTTTTTAGGGTGTCTAGCAGGTCAGTCACCTCAGTGGTCCGGATAATTATATATATGCAGTATAATGTTATACTATGTATACTATGTATATATGTAAATAAACTTTAGGTATATAATAAGCAAACCCATATAATGTTACAAATTACAATAACCAATACGATCTACAAAAACATTAAACATTTCCATGCGTAATATATATTGGAAATATTATGTGAATTTCCAGCGGCCACGTTAATAATTTCTGTCGTCATAAGCTTAGTAGTAGAGTAGAGCAATATAGAAGCGAAACTCGATCAGCGGATCGGGGTTCTGTTTCCCATACGAACCTCCGAAAAACACGGAAACGTTTCCGCGCACCAACATGATGTTTGACCCAAGGTCTCCCGTATCGTGTAATCGGGGGATACGTAACGCGGGGTCGGCTTGTTAAAAGTCGCGCCTACAACTTACTGTAAGTCATTCGCTGATAGCGAGAGGATCGACGATAAACGGTCGGTGATAAGGCCTACCACTTTGGCGGTATTCTGTCAAAGGCGGGAATGTTTGAAAACCATGTTTGCGTGTGTATTAATGAATTTGAGTGATGATCCTGTGGCATTATTATGACTATATGAAAATTTTTTGCAAAAATGAAAAAAAGAACGATGGTCAAAAGTGTAAGGTGTAATGCTGTGTTCGAAAATATAAAATATCGATATAATATGTCAATTCAATAAATCAGCCGTGCGATATCGTCACCCGCATGGGTTACCTGCCTTGACTCTTGTTATTGTCGCCGCTCTAAAGGCGGGTTTCCACTATACACGTTTGCGTGTACGTGCATAAAAATCACTTGCTGTGATTGGTTGGTATTTATGGTAAGATTATGGTAAACCAGAGTGTTTATACATTCTTACCACACGATTAACCGTGTTACCATATTGTTGAATCTAGCTGAACATTTTTCGTGCGCACGGCAAACCATGATTGTATTCGAATACTGATAAGGAGATAAAATATCTAGTAATTTTAAATTTTCCTTAATGTGCACTTGACAGTTGACACTTGTGCATCGGACGTTGAATTCATCAAATATGGATCCGTCTAAAATATTAGTAAGTACCTTATATTATAATTTTAATGTTATTTATTATTCATTCAAGAATATAAGCAATGGTTAATTTTATTAGAATGATTATTTAAATATTTTATTATATGACTTTGGTATTATGTTGAATGTTTCAGGGAATTTTGTGCAGAAAGTGCAATAAGTTGATTGACTTGAACGATAAAAACCACAAATGTTCAGCAAGTAAAGAAAATAAAAAATATATTTTTATTTTAATGTTACAACATTGATGTAATTTTGTTCGGTCTCAATTCTTATTTTTTTTGCATATTAAATATATAAAAGTAGTAGTTTCACACTTCAATTTTTAGTAACAAAAAATATAATTTTAATAAATTGATTAATTTAAAAGTATTTATACTAATTTATATTTTTAGCTACTGCTCAAGCTCAGTTCAAATTTCAAAAACTTCAGCCTAAAATGTCATGTTAGTAACTACTAATTCAGTAAAATTAATTTCTGCTAAATCATAGCCAAGCTAATAATTTAAAAATGTCTATTTTAGCTAGTGTATCATCGTATTCTCCAATGCCTTCAACTGTCACAAAACCATCATTGATATCAAACTTCTTGAATGAAATCGAACAAGAAGAACAAAGTGATACTTCAAGCCTCTCAGAAAATAATTCTGATGATGATGATAATGAGTTTTATACCAATCTGATTACTGAGGTCAATGAACGTAATCCACTGTGGTATCATCGTCTCCCAATGTCTGCACGTTATGAGCCCATCAAACAAAATTTATGGAATGAAATTTATGTAGCATTGAAAGATTATTTTAAATCCATCTATAATCTAATATTTCGTTTTGTTTTGACTATAATTTTGATGATTATTAAATGTATGTAGGTATATATCCAATAGATGTCTTGAAAAAAAAGTGGAAGTATCTCAGGGAAAAATATGTTAGGGAAAAAAGAAAACCGGCAAGTGGTGCTGCAGGAGGGAAAAAAAAAAATATGGTGTCATATGAACTCGTTGCATTTTTTAAACGATATCATTACAAGCAATTATAAGTAAGATTATAATATTATTTACATTGTTGAAATATTATATCAACAAATATTAAAGGTTATTGACACTTATAATTGATGAAGGTTTAAGTTTTTTTTCTCTTGTATGTCTGATGTATTTTCATTGAGATTTTAATCTAAGCAATGGTCAAATTGTATATGAATAATATTATATTTTGTTAACAGAACTACAAGTAATATAAATCCATCATCGACTGAAGATTTGTCATTTTTAGATACAGCCAGTACAGAACAGAGTACTAAGCCAACAAAAAGTAATTGACACTTATTTATTTATTATGGTTATAATATGTGGTTCTGATTAAAATTAATGGAATCTCTGTTTAGGATCAAAGAATGATACTTTTGAAGAATCAATTTTAAAGGAATTACGCGAATCAAGACCTGTTGCTCCACCTGCAGTAAATGAAGAAAACGATGGGGACTTACATTTCTGTAAATATTTAGCCTCATTGATGAAAAATCTGACCAAAAAAAAAAAATTTACATTGCAATCACAAATTATAAGCCAAGTTATTAATAGTTTGGAAGACTGACTGAAATTATAAAGATATAAGAGACTGAAAGTAACTTCTTACTAATGTGTTCTATTTAGTCATTATTTGTTTTTATATTTTATTTTAAAATTAAAATTGATCGGTTAAATCATTATATTACTAGTCTCATAAAGTATTATTATTATTATTTTATTTTGTTTTGTTTTTATTGTTAAAATACCAGTGATTTTGTTTTGTTTTTATTGTTAAAATACCAGTGATTTTGTTAATTTTTAATCTAGAAAAGGTTTTATTATTTTTTTTTATAACTTTTATTTTAATTTCAGTCATAACCTGTTTGAATGTTGAAGTTTGATTTTTATTGAATATACAAATTTTATTTGCAAACATTTTTAACATTCAAAGTTTATTTACAACATTATTTACAATCTTTCATATTGGAATGCAACTGCACCTTCGCTTGAAAAATAATCCTTAAGTTTATTTCGTGTTAGCTTAGCATTTGCTGAATAGGTATTGGTTCCTAACTGGTGTACTGGTCTTAAAGCTCCCATTTCTTCTGTTCTCCATTGATTGTTTTGATCAAGTTCAATGTCCAAAGGGCCACTACAATACCGTACACCTATGATACATCCAAGTTAAAAACTATCATATATTTAGTATTCTTAATAATAAATACCAGCATTGTTTTCTGACATTTTAATAAAATTATGTAGTACAACGGCAGCTTTTGTAATTGCTTCTACAGTATTTTGCCCGGCTATAATTGGTTTTCTAAAAATGCGCCATTTTGAGGCCATTATTCCAAAAGTATTTTCAATTGTACGTCTGCCTCTGGAAAGTCTAAGTTAAAAATAATTTTGTAACAAATCAGTATATTTTAATTTCTTAAATAGATAAAACCGACCTATAGTTAAATATTGATTCGTTAAATGGCAATTTTCTTTTACCTCTTCCTGGGTAAGGGCGCATACGATTAGTTAGTAGTGGAAACGCTTCATCGCCAAGTGCGTAGTATGAAATAGGACCACTGGCACTATCTATATCTTTAGCAGTTGGGAAATTTAAATTATTTTGAAAAAAACCCTTGCCCATTTCAGAGTTGGAGAAAACTCCGCCATCACTACATCTTCCAGCTGCACCAATGTCTACTATTGTAAAGTTATAACTGGCATCACACATTGCCAACAGTATTATACTATGTGATCCTTTATAGTTATAGTTTTCAGATCCACTATTTGCAAATGCCTACACAATTGAAATAAATCATATTTTTATTTGTTCAAATGAAAAAAATAAAAAATTATTACCTGGTGTATTATATGTTTACCATCAATACTGCCTACACAATTTGGTACTTGCCATTTGTTTTCAAACTCAGCAGCTATTTTTGCCCATTTATTAGTAACTGGTACAACTAATACCTATCATTGGAAGTTATAATTTATTAAAATAACAACCATATTTTGACTGGCTTGTAATAGTTTATAAGATATAGAATACAATTTGTCTTAATTATATCCTAATGTTAGTATACCCAGAATACTTTAAACATAACATACCTTTTTATTTAAAGTATCCCATAAAACTTCACAACATTGTAAGATTAATTTAGATACAGTAGCCTTCCCTATACGAAAAGAGTACATAATCGACATCATTGATTCGCCAGAGGCAAGATACCTATTACATAAATTAAGTATAAATATACTTAACAAATGAATAGTAAATAGTAATGAATTATAATAACCGCAAAGTTGCAGTTAGGACTTCTCCAACCGATAATATATCAGGCCGACTTGGAAATCTCTTTATTTTGGGTCCGACTACGCACACCAGTTCTTCAAATGTACTAGCAGACATTCTTATAAAGTTTTGGTACAGTTCTGAATTTGTTAATTGCAGTCCACTTGTCAAACAATGCCAATGCCCATGTACTCTCCTTTCTTTTAAAAATGGTTTAATATGCCATCTGGGTTTTGATCTAGTAAACCATAATGTAGTATTAAAAAATAATAAATACTGAAATAAAAAATTATATTATTACCTGTGTTTTTTGTTCTTTTTGTGTAATAAAGTGGCTAAATATACAAGTAACACTTTTCTATAATGAACCTCGTTAGCATAATTAAACCATTGTATATCTTGTATTTCCATTTCACAACCGTTTATATTAATTATATTATTGTAATATAAATTATATTATTCACATTTTCAATAAAAAATAAAAATAAATTTAAATGTTATCAAATTAATAAAGTACAATCACAGAATAGATGATGCATTGATAAATCGTTATCAAAAACCATAAATAATATAACCATATCTACCAAACCTAACCGATGGTAGACCGTTCGTAGTAAACGGAATCTGTCATTCAGTGCACGTACACGCAAACGTGTATAGTGGAAACCCGCCCTAAAGGTGCGATTCCTTAGAACGCGTCTAGAGACGCGCGACCAGCGCGGCCGACGCGGCGCGACTCTAATTTTAGCCGCGCGGTTGATAGCGGATTCCCTAGAACTACAAATCGCGCCGCGCCGCGCCACAACAAATGGCCGGGCGGCACATATTTTGATATCGGGTTAATACGTCGTTGTTCGTTCTATTGATCACATGTATTTGGTTACAATTTTGTATTTATTATAAATTTGTGTATTATAAATTTTCAAACCAGTGAACAATGTTGCGTCAACAGAAAAAAAAAATATTGATAAATCTATTATTAGAAGAAATAGAAGAAGAAGAAATTATAATTGAAGAAGTTATGACAAAAAGTGTGAACGATTTGTATTTGACCAGAAAAAAGGAGGGTTTTTTTAGTGTATTGATTGAGAAACATTTGTTTAGAGATGAAAAAAAATTCAGGGAATTTTTTAGACTGAGTTGGGAGCAGTTTAATTTTGTTTTAAATCTAATCGAAGATGATTTAAAATTAAATCCGTATAACAGAGTGAAAGAGCCTATTTCACCGGCAGAGAAATTCGCTGTGACGTTAAGGTAAGAATGTTTTTAAAAATATTTATACATATAACATATCATATACTTGATCAATATAAATAAAAAAGAAAAATTATAACGGAAGCATTATGTAAAAGAATAAATAAAATAAATATATCTTATTATATTGATAAAAAATAAAATAAAATCGTCACTTTTTAAAATAAAAAAAAACAAATTAATATTTAAGTAAAAATACTACTGTTCAAAAACATAAAATAGCATAAATAACAAGGTTAAAGTAATTGTAATAATTAAATGCAAATTAGTATTTAAAAATTTTGAAAATGTTCCGACCAATTGGATGCTGATGAGTTTCCATTGAGCTCAGAATGTGATGTGGCGGAATAATTTATCGGGTGTAACTCTTGGAACCTAGAACTTACATTTTCTGCAAACTCGTAATTAGAAGGACTACTTGTCTGATTCGATGGTTTAAGATTCAAAAGTTCCAGTTCATTTATTATTTTTAATACTTCCATTTTTGCTTTAATCTTTAGTTGGGGCGAAAACTGTTTTACTGTTAGGGCTATACTTTTGAAGAAAACGTCGATTGGGTCTTCTGCTTCTTCTGGGTTTGTCAGCTCTTGTAGTAAACGGCTTCTTTCTTCACTTCTTTGGTTCAATATTTCGATGAATGCTTCAGTTTTTTTTTGTCGTTTTGTACCAGTTGTTTCTATTTTTGATTTTTGAACTTCTGTTGTAGACTCTAAAGTTGATGGTAATTGTATGTTTTCATTTTCCGGTTCAATTTGAGAAACACTATTATCCAATGAATTTAAACATTCTTCCTCGTCCTCATCGTTTGTCACATTCGTTAAGCTCCTATTATTATAATTTATAAGTATTAAGATTATATTTTACAAATAAATAATATCAATAAGTAAACAAATGTAAAATATATTATTAGTTATTACTGTCTTTCATATACAGCTGTATCCAAAAATGTCAAAACATCCTCTAGTATCCATTTCGAAGGTTTTTCTCTCGTAGCTGACCCAGTACCCAATTTTCTGCCTCTCCTTTTTTTATTATATGTATCCTTAATATTTTTCCACCGCTTTTTACAATCATCAACTGGATAAATAATTTTATGTTTAAAAATGTAAAAATAAATAAGAGTAAAACATAATTTATTATTCAAATATCAATATTGACATAAAAAATAAGTAGGTAGATATTATTGTCAAATAAATTATTATAAAAATAATTTTAACTTAAATACTATGATTAAAAAAAAAACAATAAACTTGTATTGAAAAATAAAAATAATATTATAATATAAATATAAACATAATAATTATGTCTTCAACCCTTCGATAAATATTGATCATAATTATTACTGTAGTATATTAAAATACCATAATTTATCTAAAAAAATTGCAAATAATTTTAAATTATAAAAAAGAATCCATACAAGAGTTGGATGGATACACGAGATGAATTGATAGGTTAGGCATTTTAGGATAGATTTTGGAATTATTTTATATTATAAAAAAAACGATTCTGAACGAAAATGAATTGTCAGTGTATATGTTTATAATAAATATTAAATAGTTATTTCACGCGTGAATTTTTAATTTTGTAATTTTTATTATTTTTAATTTTTAATTGAACCGATCGCGATATTTCTTATACTTATTATAAGTACAACTTATGGAGAACCTTGTATTATATTTTCAAGTGTTTTGGCAGAGTCAACAATTTTTCATCAACTTTTATAAAAAAAATCTAAGAAAAATCGAATATTTTAAATGCCTAAATATAGCTTAAAAATAAACGAAATATTTTGAAAATACATTCATGTAAAGAAAACGCTAATTCAAACATTTTATGTAAGTTTCAAGTTTCTACGACGTATACATTTTGAATAAGAACAAATATCAAAAATCGTTGAAGGCTAAATTGTTATTTTACGCAATTATGCAATAATTATAATTTCAAACACTCAACAAAAAACATTCATCATAGTAAAATTAATACATTCTTCACTTCGTTCAGAATCTAAAAGTATAAATTAAACACAATCAAGTGTTTTTTTATAATTTAAAATTACATTAAAAATAATATAAAAAATATATATATGATATATATATTATATATATAATTTTGGTAAAACTAATAAGTTATTGGCAGATAAATATTTTTCTGTTTTAAATAATAGTTTTTTTATATTTGCATATACTGATATTATATACTTAAATACTTTAATATAATTGTATTATTATTATTATTATTATTATTTAACAGGTTTATGGCAACTGGTGAATCTTTTCATTCCCTTGCTTTTGCCTTTCGTATTTCTCAAAGTTACATTTCACGTATTGTGAAGCTAGTTTTGAAAAGTTTAAGCAATCGATTAACACCTATTTTATTACCTACACCAACAAAAGATGACATGGTAGAAATATCAAAACAGTTTTGGAAAAAGTGGAATTTTCCGAATTGTGTGGGTGCCATTGATGGTAAGCATATTCGTATATTTTCACCAGAGAAAAGTGGATCATTATATTACAATTACAAAGATTTCTTCTCAATCGTTTTGTTGGCAATTGTTGATGCGAACTGCAAGTTCATTTTGGTTGACATAGGATCTTATGGTAAAGAGAGCGATAGTGGTATATTTAACAAATCAAAAATGTCAGAACAAATGAAAAATTGTGAATATTTTCCACCTAATTGCAAAATTCCAAATTCAGAAAAAATATTGCCGTATGTATACATCGGTGATGAAGCATTTCGTTTGGACCCACACATGATGCGACCATACTCTAAAATAGAGTCTAGAAATGATTGCGAAAAAAAAATTTTCAATTATCGTTTGTCACGGGCAAGAAGAACGACTGAAAATAGCTTTGGACTATTAAGCCAGGTTTTTAGAGTGTTTTATACACCGATACCAATAAAACCAGAAACCGTCGACCATCTCATATTATCTGCATGCTGTCTTCATAATCTTTTACGTGACCAATATACTTTAGAGAATACATCAGAACAACACTATTACAATTTTGACCCAAATGATTATCCTGCTAATAATATGGTACAGCTTGAGCATACGGGAGGATATGGAAATTATGAAGGCTTTTTAGTAAGAGATGAATTTAAACAATTTTTCAACTCTCCGCAGGGTACAGTACCATGGCAAAATTATCATACATTAAGAACCGATACTTCGTAAAATGTCATATAATATTTTTAAATATTTTGTATTATAATATTGAAGTACTGATTACATTAATTTTCATTTTTATTTTTAACTTCACTAATTGTTTGTTTATATATCTCAATAATATTATATGTACAGTTTATAATGTTTATAATGTATATATGTTTAATCTGAAATGAGAATACATGAGCATTTTTTTTAACCTTGTATTATTTATATAAATCAATAATACATAATATTCCAGTTTCTGTCTATATTATTATTAAAATTATGAAGAAAGTGTGATGGGCCAAACGTTGTCCCGAAATATTATCCCTTGAGTGAAAAATATAATATAATACATATTTATTATAATATTATATTCGATCAGACCTAACTATATTAGACCAATTTTTGTAAAAAGATATATGATAAATACCGTAACATAACGTAATAAGACCGGACTGAATACTATTGCATTTATAAATAAAAAGTTTTAAAAATTAAAAAATACCTGGTCTGTTCAATTCGTTTGAAATTTGTTTCCATACATTTTCTTTTATTATTTGATTTTTGTATGAAGGGTTTGCCAAGTCAAATAAACATGGATGAAACCCAACGAGTTCAGCCAAGGTTTTATCTTCTTCAGTACTAAATCCCGTTTTCATGATGTTCGAAGACATTTTTATAATATAATATTGATAAATATTATTTAACGTATTATATAATTAATAAATTAATTAAAATAAATATAATAAATTAATAAATATTATAATAATAAAATTTAATGTAATATTTATTCGTATTAATTATAAAAATTACGAGCACGCGGCCGCGTCATGACTGCCTCTGGCGCGGTCACGGTCGCGCGGCTCTAGACGCGCGCGGCGGTCGCACGCGTCAGCCGCGTTCTAAGGAATCGGCTACATCTAAAAATAGCAAAAGAAGTCCAAGCGCGGCTAAAATTAGAGTCGCGCCGCGTCGGCCGCGCTGGTCGCGCGTCTCTAGACGCGTTCTAAGGAATCGCACCTTAAGACTGCGCCGACGACCCGACGTCCGACTATAACCGTTATTAAACATCCGACAGCCGTGAATAACAGAAAACACGTGAGTATACAATTTAGTATTAATTTAATTTGTTGCTTTTTAAAACGTTGACCGCAGATCGTAGGTATTAATCAATCAATGTAATGTAACACATGCTTTCCGTTCAACGAATTTAATATTTTATCATACCATCGACTTAATAATACCGACAGATCACTTATTGTTTGTTTTACTATACACTTTCTTTATTGCTTTTTATTTGTCAACTTCAGAATGAGTAACAAAGTCTAAAACATTAACGGCAATTGCCAAGCGTACATCAGGGCCTTGTTTTTTTAACACGTTCAACGCGGATCGTATATAATAATTTATTAATTTAAATAATAAAATAATAATATAAATTTGCGAAGAAAATCGAGCCTTAGTTTTGTCTGCAACACATGCTTTCTGTGAAACTAAATATTTTTTCTATTTTTTGTTTTTGTTTTTAACACGGTCACCGCCGATCGTATTTATCAATTAATTCGAACGCTGGCTTAGTGTTAGTGTGCACCATATGCATTTCGTTAGACAAATTGAATATTTTATAATGCCACAAACATAATAATGCAGACCAATCAATTGTTCTTTTCAACTGTCTTATTAAATTTAGAATGAGCGTCTTCAATATAAGCCACAGCTGCACGGTTTATGTGAACCACGGGCAAGACCGCGCTCAGCGTAAGTATAAATTTGTATAAGATCATTGGTTAATATATTATATATTATCTACCCGTTTCAGAATGTTATAACTGTTATGTATATTATGTATATAATTGTAATTTATATTGTAGCCAAGCCCAGAGGTGGCCCGTTGAAAGGGGCGGTGGCGGTGGCGGTGGCGGTAGCGGTGGCGGTGTCAAGCGTAAGGATATATTAGTATATTTAAAAAGACATTCAAGTTTTCGAAATCAAAAAATCTAACTAAACAAATTATTTTCAGGACGGTTTACTGAAAACGGCCTCGCCGCGGCCGAAGAAGGTAAGGATATATATTTAGTATAATTAAAAAAAGCGTTCAAGTTTTCGAAATTGATAAATCTAATTAAACAAATTTTTCAGGACCGTAGGCAGACGGAAAGTTGGAGGCCGCCGAACGTAATGATATATTAGTATATTTAAAATAATTATCAAGTTTTTGAAATTTATAAATCTAATTAAACAAATTATTTTCAGGAGGCCAGCAGTAGTCGACCAGCAGACGTAAGGATATATTAGTATATTAAAAAAAAGCTATTGAGTTTTTGAAATTTATAAATCTAATTAAACAAATTATTTTCAGGAGGCCAGCAGTAGTCGACCAGCAGACGTAAGGATATATTAGTATATTAAAAAAAAGCTATTGAGTTTTTGAAATTTATAAATCTAATTAAACAAATTATTTTCAGGAGGCCAGCAGTAGTCGACCAGCAGACGTAAGGATATATTAGTATATTAAAAAAAAACTATTGAGTTTTTGAAATTTATAAATCTAATTAAACAAATTTTTCAGGACCTCAATCAGACCGCCGAAACTCTGCAGCCGCCAAACGTAAGGATATATTAGTATATAATATATTTAAGAAAACTTCAAGTTTTGTCTAATCAAACACATTATTTTCAGGAGCTCTACGTCACTGCAAGGGAGATGCCACCGAGCCCACCGCCAAACGTCGTAAGGATATAATATAAATACTTTAGTTTTTGAAATTAATAATTCTAATCAAACATATCATTTTCAGGTACCGATAGCAGACACCCAACTAAGAAGTGAGTTGTTAACAGGAACATTTTTTCTCAACAAAATTTTTTCTATGTTTATTCGTTATGTTTTTTTCAGATGATCAATAAAATAATGACATTTATGACAAAAACATGACTATATCGTTTAAAATTATATTTTATTTTCCTTTTCCTCTCCTACTGGATATTTTTAAATTACTATGTGTGTACTTTGGGTACAGTATGAAGGATTTTTTTAAATTTCTATTAGTTACCAAAAACATAATATAATTCATACTATTACAACACAATAAATTATATGTGTGGTGTGTGGATCAAATAAGAGTTATAAATAGTTATAATGGTTGTCAGGATGTCAGTGAAGTTAATGACATTAGGTAGGTATTGCATGGGATGTCTAAAGATTTGCATGTAACAAAATTAAAGATTTTAGAATCAATATACTACAATGAGTAAAACAAATACAACCTAAATTGTATAAATATTTCCATTGTTAAAGTAATTTAATTTCATGTGTAATATAATAATATAAAACTAATTACACAACTATTGAATATTTGTACAATTACATAACTCCAATAAAATAAATAAATTAGCAGTGTACCAAGTCACTATATGTACAACTATTGATTGAATGGTACTTAAAAAAGTAAATAATATAATATGTGTTTCCGTCTCATCCGAGAGTTACTTTTCATAGCAATTGATCCAGTGGCAAAATAAATTATATCAATTCACGGTGACCTAGTATGTAGTAGCACACTACATAATATTAAAGTTTTTAGTGAATAAAATAGTATCATCAATGGTGTTTTATTATGTAAAACAAATTATGTAAAAAATAATTTACAGCAATTTGCAGTGTTGTAGCGTGTACAAAATGTTGCATTACACATTATCTTATATAATAAATTATAAATTAAATATTGTTATTAAGATATCCAATTGTGTGTATAGTATCAATGGTTTTTTAAATTGTTATTTTAGTTATATTAGTTAGGTTAGGTTCTACTCATGTACCAAATAGGACAAAACTGTTGTGCTTATTAATTTACTGTATTTTAAAAAAAATTGTTATTGAACAAATGGTGTTTAACACAAAACAAATACTCTTTTACTGAGCAAAACAATTAATACAATGTCAATTATATAAATATTGAAATAATTACATTTATATATAGTAAGTAAATAGTAATAAAATCTAATTATATAGTATCTAATAGTAATGAAATCTCAATCATGAGTAAAACAATTAATAAAAATATGTCAATACGTTAATACAATTAAGTAATGTCTCAACCATTAATACAATATAAATCAATCAAGTAGTTCAGCGAAATACAGTGTACAAAATATTAAAAATATTGTGAGTACAGTGAAATTGACTGATTAATGTCAATAGCATATATATGATTACATAAAAACAAAGGAGAACCATTAATACAATATAAATTAATACTACTTAAGAAAGAAATACAACAATAAAATGGTGTAATAAATATTGAGAACATAGTGAAATTAACTTATTAATGTTATTTATACATCATATAATATAGGTACATTAGAATCTTAATGTGTGAAATAAAATACAACATTTAAATTAAATTGTCTGTACTATCTGTACTATATTATACTATTCAATAGGATGTGGTACAATACAAATAACACAGACATTACATACATTGTTTGACATTAGTTACGAATTCACATTATAGTGAATTCGCATCCAGAGAGAACCACGAGGAGGTTGTCAAACTTTCTCTCCGTTTAGCCCGAAGGCAAGGTCCACGAAGTACCTCCACACAGACCACGTAAAACAGCGGTGTAACGTATTATGTTTGAAAAATATGTCACACGTGTTAGGTTTAAAGTCACCTAGACTATCATCATCATCTTTGACCATCGGGCACATGTAGAACACATACCACGTAGAACAGCGGTGTAACGTATTATGTTTGAAAAATATGTTACACGTGTTAGGTTTAAAGTCCCCTAGACTATCAGCAGGCGTCACCTAATTATAATTTACTTACCATTGTCACCACTCGTTGCATTACAGAACTTCCCTGTACACTATGTTCTTGGTGACGAATCGGCCGCTGTCATCGGCGTACATGCCGACTCTCACGGACTGTGCGTTTCTCACCCTCGAAAACGCCACGTACAGTTGCCCGTGCGTGAACACAGGCGACGTCAGTAACAAACCTACACGGTCGAACGTCTGACCCTGCGACTTGTTGATGGTCATGGCGAACGACAATCTCACCGGGAATTGAAGGCGCCGCAGTAAGATGGGCAGGTCGTCCTCACCGCTGGACGTGAGCGGTATCTTGGGCACGACGATGTCGTCGTCCTGTGCTTCACCGCCCAAAATCCTAGCCTTGAAATTGTGACGCCGCAGTTCGGTGACCACCAACCTCGTACCGTTGCACAGTCGTCTCCTCGGATCGAGATTTCTGAGCAACATCACGATGTCCCTCTCCGGACCACGGGCAATATCTTCCTGAAGTCGCCGGCGAACAGCATGGTTTTACCGCCGAACGGTAATTCCGATGCCATGACGTCCCTGGGCAGGCGGTCCACCACCGCAGTCCCGGCGACATTGGGGCTTCGTCCCAGACGATGAGCGCCGCGTTGCGTATCTTCTGCGCTCGCTCGGACTGCATGGTGACGCTGGACGTCGAGTCTTCGGTCAGCGTGCCGAAAGGCAGTCCGAACGTCGAGTGTACGGTCATGCCGCCGTCCATGAGCGACGCGGCGTTACCGGTGAACGCCACGCACAACACCTCCCGCTGCGGAGGTCGGTGCCGAAGCGCCCATATCAGGCATCCGTACAGCGTCGTTTTTCCGGTACCCCCGGGTCCGTCGACGAAGAAAGTTTTCGCCACCTCGCGTTGGTCGTCGACGGCCGCCATCACGCGGTCGTACATCGTTCGCTGTTCGGCGTTCAAGGCGTCTACTTGTGGGGCCCACCGTGCCGCCGCGTCTATTGCCCGGAACAGCGCGTCGTCCTGCAGCGGTTCCAGTAGACGGGGGTCGGCGAGTGGCAGACCGTAGTAGCCCGGCGATTTCCGGTGTACACGAAGTAGATCCTCGATGGCCGCCAGACACGTGGCCCTCGCGCGGTCGACATCTTGGAGACGGCGGTTGAAGTCCTCCATCATGTTTGCTTCGTTCGCCTCGTACAACGCCAGCGGGTTTGAGGGCTCGCAGAACACCAGTATAGTGACGAACAGATACCGCAGCTGCCGCGGTGTGTCCAACGTCGCCGATTCCGTCAAGCAACCCCGCCACGCTCGGTCGTCTTCCAATAATCCGAGTGCAACGGCAGCCGCCGTGAATGTTTCGTGAACGACCCCGTCCACCGTCCTTATGTCTTGAAAGGACTTCGGGCCTCTTCGGTTCAGAAGTAGCAATCTCAGGTGGAAACGGTCCCGGTCCAGTGGGTTTACTATGTACATCCGAGCCAACGTAACGTTTGCCATCCGAATCCGCCGCGGCAACCATTGGGTGACATTTCTTACGAGTACGTTTTCTTGATTACGTGGCATCTGCCAGGTGTAATGCGTCGGTATTTCTTGGTACAAGTATTGTCGAGCATTCACGTCTGTTGTGTTGAGCGCGAAGAACTGCGTGAGTTTTGTACTACGCACAGCTTGGTTCTGTAGCCGTTCTTCTGCTTGGCCCGGCGCAAAGTACACGTTCTGACGACCCTCCAGGTGGACAGGAAGTCTGACGACCGTGTGACTTTTGCCGTGCAATTTGTACGAAAACAACCGCCAGATGCCTTCCGGTGGGCTGACATATCTTGAGTTTACGTAACTGAAAATTAAAATTGAAAAGATAACTAACAATGGCTCTATAGATGATACCGTCTGGTGTTGTGATTGGTATTATTATTATTATATAATTCAAGTAAATAAGCAAAAAGCGCCAAGAGTAAGCGCCTGTCGATTGCGGGGTCCGGCAAGAAGGCGCAAACCACGCCGTCCACGTCCTCGGCCGTGCGGAACTTACAGTCCTCTGCCAGGATTATCAGTATATGCGCATGGGGCAGACCACGTTTCTGAAACTCGATAGTGTACACGTAAGCGCCGACATTACCAAACACACGATTCACAGTTATGTCACCTATTAGCTCCTGTAGCTTCCTGTTGAACACTCTGGCCACCAGGTCCGGCCTGTCGCTTGCCGTGCTGTGGGCAGCCAGGTTTTCAGTGATCTCTGGCCACCTGGGATTGCACGTAAACGTTATGAACAGGTCGGGTTTCCCTTTGGTACGCACTATGGTGATGGCGTCTTGATAATTCATCTTGTTGAATCGGTCGCTACCCGTGAACGTCGACGGCAATATGACCCTACGCCCGACCGCCATGGGATCGACGTGGAGCTGTTGGTTCACATGGTCCATGAGCCCTTGATACGCTTCGGCGAGGAGATCCCTCTGGTGCAAACGTATGTAGTTCAGATTGTTCGACTCCATTCGAACATACTGGTCGCACACATACATCTGCAACAAGAACCGACCTTGATGTAATAAACTAAACAGTTCATGCCTTTGGTCGTTATTTCCCTGATATCTAACAGCCAAACGGTAGGACGCAAACGCTCTGATACTGTTGCGATTACGGACATTGTTTCGTCGGTTGCCCGCTTGCAACATCCCGTTATGCCAACCGGCCTCGCCGTACGGGAAAAACAGCGGATACAACATCGGATCCGAGTGACACGACCCTTGTGAAATGTAACGAATGGTATATATTATTTAAAGTGAATTGCTAAATCAACGATTTGTAGTAGCTGGAGGTTAGAGGATGGAGTTGTGATTGTGTTGTGAGTATATAACCGCAAAAGAAAGGTTATTAAAATATTAACTCTGATCTCTTTGTATTCCAAGGATTTATAGTGTATATTTGTAAGTGATGTCTGTTATGAAGTCCAAACAAATCATGAAATTAAGCACCGAATTAATGTGACTATATTATGTTTGATTATTGATAAATTATATAGTACACTACATACAAATCATAACACGACTTATTGTCATACTATCACTACAAGATGAATATTATATGGTTTGAATTTAATATTGTTAATTTAACTCTATCTAATATTTTATGTATACATAGGTCCCCTAGCTCGAATAGCAATACCTGATCTATTATGATTAAATTATATCCTGAATAGAATTCCTGGCCTGTCTATTTAACATTCTAATCACTGATAAATCTTTGAACGACACTTATTATCGGAGATGCGAACAATAATATAATTATCCTTCATAGTCTTTCAAAAAAATAGGAGACCGCTGCAGGATTTGTCAAAATATCAGTAAAGCTTATTAAAATAATTTTACCTCAGAATTTAATAGATTCATTCAGAAACTTAATTTTAAAAAGTAAAAATTAAGTAAAATGTACTATTAATTCTGAAAAAACTGTTTTTGTTGCGTTTTCTATTTATAATTGAACTCATTTTTCTAAGCACAAACTAATAATATAAAATGATAGTCATAAAACTGACTGTGCATATTATTTTAAGACTGCAATTTGAGATGGAACATCCATATACAACATATTAATATGCGCTTACAAACTATTATTACTTGACACTATATCAATCTATTTTACAATATGGGATAACTATATGGGGTGGTACCTCTGAAAACACACTAAAACCACCAATATAAACGTGAATAAACGTGAATCTATAAGATACAACCTAAATATCAATTATTCAAAAAACAGTATTGGCCAGATATTTCTAGACTATTTAGGACCAACTTATTTCAATAATCTAGAAATTAATTTTAAGAAGTATCTAATGTTTTTATAACTAATTTGTTATCTCAATTACATAGTTTATAAGTTTCTCATTTTTGTTATAATTGTTATAATTCTATCGAGTCTTTTTATAATTATATATATTAATAATTATCACATGCGAATTATTTATCAATATCAAAAACCTTATTTATGTAATTTACTGTTATTATTAATCTTAATTAATTATTCGCTACTTATCTGTGCACTTTTTCTGTCCATTTGTTAAAAATTGTTATAATGTTTGATTTAAAACTGTTTGAATAAATAAATAAATTGTATATGCTGTGCAATCTCTATAAGGAAATAACTCGATACCTTCAACTTAAAGAAGGTAGCTAAACCAAATTGTTTGTTCAGTATACTTCAGTATTACTGCACAAGTGAACGGGTTAAGGTCGGTTTTGACCTAACGAATTAGTTATTAAGTAATTATATTTCAAAAGAATGTCCAAAATGTAGTGTATACTTAATGTAAATTTAAAATCGCTGTGTCAGCTTTACTGTACAACAAAAACTATGATTCTATTTGATATAGTGAATATAAGTGAACAATTTTGAGACAGCTGTGTAAATTTAATTAATAAAAAATTATGTTTATAGTAAATAATTATTAACTAACCCGCTGGTATGGTTTGCATCCTGTGTTGCGGGTTGATTGGATTCGTATCGTAGATGACCAGATTAATGTCTCTTGGCGGACGACCCCCTTCGCCTACGAACACGGCCGCAACTTCGTTTGCGGTAGGCAGGTTGTTTCGCCCGTCGTCCCGGGCCGCATCTCGGACAAAATGCATCGTCACTGGCCTAGGTCGCACACCTGCGGGATCGGCGTCGGCTAGGTCTCTTTCTGCCAGCCACACCTCACGCATGTTCCTGGAACAAATATAGACATGTATATTTTTATAGTTAGACAGACTCCATGTAGAAATCATAAAAAAATCATTCAGTGCATTTAACTCTATAATTGTATAATTAACATAATACATAATAATAAATATATATATTATAAATGTGTGTGAAGTGTAGTAAGCTTAGGAGACCACATATAACAATAAAACCTATACTTCATATAAATCCAAGCATTAAATTAGTAATATATTTTGGTATAATTATGATATAATAATAATAATTTTAATAATAAGATAAAATATAAAAACGTCCCAGCCCTAAGTTATATTTAATGTTACCTATATCATTCATAAGCACATATAACTCTGTTGGTAGCAGAGTAAAATTACATATAAAATTTAATATAATTTAAGTAATAAAGGTAAGAAAATTTTTTTTGAATCAACATTAAGTAATAACTGCAGTATATTGGTAGCTGCGAGTGTCTAATATCAACGTAATATCTAGTTTGACAGTTGACATAGTTAGTTTATTGGTTACAGTTTTTTTGTTTTTTCTGTCTACTTTGAGAAAGGTATCTGTAAAAGAAATTTACTCTAAGGGGCAATTCATATTCCTAATGTTAATAAATACAATAAATTTATATCTTACTTAAAAGCCATTGCGTACGGATTTACGTCCCGCAGAAAACCGTCCAATAGTCCCATCACAACTACGGACAGTTCACGCTGATTTCTCTGCAGAGCCATCCCAACGCGGCGGGTGTTGGCCTCTGCGGACTCGAGGAAATACAATTGACAGTAGTTGGCATCTACTCGGTCAACGGCCACGTCATTATTTATCCTCTGATAAGTTTGGCCTTGGATACACATCGTTCGCGGTCCACGCCCACGCAAACGCCTGTCGTCTGTGCCACAGCTAAACGCAGCGAATGCCAGGGCGTTGTTGTACCGGCGAATGTCGTCTCGGAATCTACGACTATCCTGTGAATCTCCAATCAACAAACTCATTAGTAAAAAAGGGGCGGGCAACAACGCGTGTTGTCCTGCAGCGGTCACTTGACCGTTGTTACAGCAAGTGGAGAAGTGCCTATTGGCATCCCGGCCCACAACCTCGCCTTCGAAGTGGCGGGCGTTACACTGTGTGCAGATTCTGTTTAACGCGCCCGCGTTGTGCCGCTCTGGAAGCGGGTGTGTCACGCCTGCCTGCCTGTCAATTATTGGCGCACGCCCTCGGGGTTGTTCATCCACGGCAAGTGGTCGGAACTGCAATTTAAATGATAAGTTTTATTTATGGTTTTTTTATAAGTAAGACATATTTACTGACCTCTTCGTCGACGTCTGGCTGCAACTCGTCGAGCATGTCCTCAAACTCCAGTTCCGCTTGCACTTCGTCCATCTGCACTTCTACCACTTCTACCCCTTCCACGTCATCCCCTCCGTCCATCTGGACCTCAACAAATTCCATGTCCTCCACCACTTCCATCTGGACCACCTCGTCCTCTACCACTTCCATCTGGACTACCTCGTCCTCCACTTCCTCCACACCTTCCATCAGGACCTCGACAAATTCAATGTCCTCCACCACCTCTACTCCTTCCACATCATCCCCCACATCCACTGGGACGCCGACGACTTCCACATACTCCACACCCTCCACTGGGACGCCGACAACCTCCACGTCCTCTCTTTCTTCCATCTCGACGTCCCCAAGCACCTAAAAGTTAGGTTGAGTTTAGAGTAGGTACAATTGTATTGATAATTCTATATTTTTATAATAATAATATTTTTTTTTAAATAGTTACAGAATAATGTTTAGCTGAATGTGTGTTCAATGTGATCAAGTCACACCTATATACAAGCCCTGCCTAACCTTAATGCAATCTTTTATGATAACATTGCAGTAGGTATATTGAGATAATAAAAGATGCACTGAATTTTGTTACAGTGAAATAAATAAATTTTAACTTTAAATTAAAACTTTGGTTGAATGAAGTTTAAAAAGTGAGCTGTATATTGAACGCCATAACTATATCAAATATTGGCAATAAGGTTTGTAGATTGTTTTTGCTGTTGTCATTTTGTACTGGGAGTACAGTGTACCTACACACTTTATTTGAAATAAAATTAGTTATAAAATCATGTGAGAATTATAAACCATCAGCACAGCAAGTAGGCTATTGGATTTGGTTTGCAGTCTAGTAAAGTATCAAACTGTAGCCACTGTGAAATACCGCCCACATGGGTAAATTGAAATAATAAACACATTTTAATGCACAAAAGTTGATATAGTAGGTAACATTTAAAATAAAGTGAGATAATTGTAACTTAAACCTAGGTCAGTAGTAAGTAGTGAGTAGTAGTAGTGGTAGTAATATTATGAACAGTGTGAGGAAACGTTTAAGTATTTTGTTTATTGGTTGTAAACACCCATAATAAAAGTGAAAATACAGTGAGTTAACTGGAAATTACACTACCCATTTCGTATGAGTAGATAATATACATAATATGTCAAGGGATTTGGTGGGATCGCCGGCTCAATAGCCCTCTGCGGACGCCGGGAAAGCGTTCGCGATTCGACGGGATGGCGAAACGGCTTAAGAGTCATAGATTCGACACCAGTTTTCAACTCAGTAGGTAGGTAGGTAGGTAAGGCGTCTGTGCGGATGACCCGGGGTCGTGGTTTCGATGCCGGCCGCCGGGAATGGACATAATTTGCGGCGGCTGTGTTAATTCGGAATTTTTTTTTTCACGTTTTTTTTTTTCGTTATTTACCTTTCGCTATCACTTCCGCCTCATCACTATTGACGATTTTTTTCAAAATTTCTTCAAAATTCGTGTTTTAACGCCTTCGCGCACCTCGGACGGCCCCGTTCGGACCTTATTTTTTCGAAAAGTCGAGTTTTAACCGTTTTGGAAACGTTCACCTCCCGTTCGTGACTTATTCGCGTTCCCCGTTACATTTATAGGCGTAGAAAACGATAGCGGAAAGCGCGGCGTCGTCGCCGTTTTACCGATTTTTCCGACTTTTTCGACTAAAGTCCCGTCTCACCGCTCTCTCAAAAGTTTAAATTTGTTTAAATATTTATTTTACCGGATCCGCGTCCCCGTTCGCCCACTTATTCGCGTTCCTCGCTAAATTGATTAATATATTTACTTGGAGGTATATTATATACCTACTTGGTATATTTTTTTTATGCGTTTTTGTTTTTCGTCGGGAGTCGCGTTTTACCCCCTCCCTCTAAAGTCTCACCTCCCTGACGGCGCGATATTCGCGTTCCCCTCTAAATTTACCCCCGCCGGAGCGAAGACGTTAAGAGCGGACGGCCGAGATCGCCGCCGTCGCTTCGTTATTACTTATTACCATAGGTATACAGGCATAAATATATGCGTCGAAGCGTTCGATTTTTTTCGCATATTTATAGAGTTTGTACAGTGCTGTTGACTTTATATACAATTATATTTGACTACGTTATATTATGACATATTATACATATATCTATATATATCGATTAACAGGGAAGTCAGTTGGTAAATGATGGACTATATTATTATATATTTAGATGTGTGGATTTATTAATTCACATAGGTAGGTATTTTTCGGTATTTATTGCTTAGGTTAAAATATATTATTCATTAGTCATTAATACAATTTTTATATTACACCTTAAAGCGAGATATTTGGTCGAGTTGATTCAATAGCTACCTACGAGCCTACCTAGCTCACACCACGAGCAGTATGTGCTTTCGACAATGTTGTCCGTGAATATCCACACTATAATATTTGTTGTGGTTGTTTTGCGTAATTAATATACATAAGTATGTGTATATTGTGTGTTTGTGGGTATGTGTGTGTGTGTGGGTGTGCAATATATCACTGCAATACCACGTAGTTGTTACAGTATGACCAGTAGATTATGATTATACGCATTCGTCCTCGGTGGTGTGGCGGTGTGCGGGGGACAACTTTAGCGACGCGGTGCGCGTCCGTGTCATCCAACGTCATCTTGTGACCGGCGCTCTCGCAACGCACGTCTACGAACACAGAAAAAGCTATAAAGTGATAAAGTTTGTTGTTTAGAGCTTTTCTCTGTGTTTTGGTGTGCTTTGTTTTGGGCGCTTTTCATACCGGTGAGTACAAGTCAAGATAGGCACTATAATATTCAGATTACCTTTTCCGCACACACGTGTATTCGCGGTAGCGCGTGCCGTTTAACTACCTACACACACATCGTTTTCCGTTATTTTGACCACGTCGCTTTTTTTGTTTTTGACACCGCAGTTTCATTGTACTTTTTTAACTTTTTTATAGCCGCATTCGTATTGACAATTATCAGTTGCTCTGATCGACGTAAGCCCGTTGGCCGTTTCGGCGCGTTACCATTGCGGTGACTATTTTTTGTATGACACGTTTTTAGTCGCTTTAGCATATTTTTACGCAAACAGTTAGGTGTGCTACGACGAGCTGGGTATGTCATTTTTCACATTTTCCAATTTTCTCTTACGTACACTACAATGTAAGGTGTATACCTATTAATTCTAAAAATACCACACGAGTCGCGTAGGTACATCAACACTGATAACAGACTGATACCGTCGTTATATTCGATTACAACGAGTTTTTCATATTATTTACTATTTAGTATATTTTACTTTTTACTTATATAAATCTTTTAAATCAGATAATATAGATTTATTGAAGGAAGTAGGTTATTATAACCTGTTTGTGATGTCTTTAGGCTATTCAATATGGTCAAACGCTGCATTCTATGCGGAATCGTGGACGACATCAACGGCGTTTCAGTACACGGGTATTTACGATTTCACACAACACGTCAATGAATATCAATGTAATAAAATCAATAATATGTCACCTTTAGATTTCCGAACGACGTGCGTCGTCGTCTTGAGTGGGTGGCATTTGTGGTGGCCCAGGGTTTTGCTGTGAACCACGCCTCCAAAGTGTGTTCAAGGCACTTTATTCCGGGTTCTGACTACTTTGTAGGAAATGCACATCGCCGCCGTCTGTTGCACACAGCAGTGCCGTCTTTGGTGAGTATAAATTTTATTATGGTGGACCTCAACACTGTCACTATTACTGTCATGTACTCCCATAAGTTTAATGTACTGTGTATTTCAAACTTGATTTAATAACTTAACTCAATGACATTCAACTATTTTGTAGCAACATACAAGTATACTACTAAACATAATAAATAGGTATGTACTACGGTTCTGTAACAAAGGTCATGATATCACATTGATATACATTTTGATCATTTACAATATGGGATTGACTTAATATAGTGTTTTTCAGATAGTGGAACCCACTTTTTAAACATCATTCTGCAGTGCTAATTTCATTTAATTTGTTCAAGTTTATTCCATAATGTGTAATTATCAGAGTTAATCCAATGACAATAAGTAGTGTCTTACTGCTGTTCAACATTTTAATTGGATATTAAACACTGGGTAAAGCTTATTTTAATACATTAACTAAAATTATTACGGGTATATTGACTTAACCTAAACAGGGTGCTTGACGTTTTCTTACATGAATTTACATTTTCTTAATATTACTACTACACAAAGTATTACTTGACTACTTATGTATGGTAAAAGGTCACGTTAAACTGCCATCTCATACACAATTGTAGGTAGTGTGAGTTACAATTATCTCACTTTAATTCATCAACTTTTACTACGGTGTGCATTAAAATATCACATGTGTTTATTATTTCAATATACCCATGTGCCAGGTATTTCATAGCGGCTAGGTACTGTTTGATGCTTTACCAGACTGCAAACCATTTACAATAGGTACTTGCATTAAGTTATTGTTGTTGGTTAACATTCTGTGTTAAATTATACTCTTATTTTGTTATTGCTTTTATTCTTTAAACAATTACGAACAACATTGCTGTTTCATTGCATATTAAACACTGGGTCAAGTTTATTGTGATTCATTAACTAAAACAAATAATTATTTTGTTAATGTTGTTCAGTTGGACTTTTTTCACTTCAAAACGTCATGTTAAACTGTATATTATCTACTCATACGCAATGGGTGGTGTAATTTCCAGTTAACTCACTGTATTTTCACTTTTATTATGGGTGTTTACAACCAATAAACAAATTGAAATAAACAATGGGTGTATCATAAACCTTAAATTATCATGCAATTTCACTTTAACACTTACTGTTATACAGTAAGATTATTTCAATACTTTATTGACTTTATTTGTATGACTAACTTTGTTTAAAATAAAATATGTACACTGTGCACCCTGTGTATTATTTGATAGGTGTACTTAATTTTATCACATTGAAGACTCTTTAAAAAATAATTTGAATCATATCATGTATGCTTCTATTAGTGTAACATAAACCTTATATTCAACTTATCATGTGATTTAATATAAATGCACTTATTGCATATGACACTTACTGTTAAAGAGTACAATACATTTTTAAAATGTAAGTCATTGTCCACTCATACACAATTGTAGGTAGTGTGAGTTACAATTATCTCACTTGGTTTTAAATATTACCTAATACATCAACTTTTACTACGGTGTGCATTATCATGTGTTTATTATTTATATACACCCATGTGGTAGGTATTTCACAGTGGCTACAGTTTGATACTTTACTAGACTGCAAACCAAATCCAATAGCCTACTTGCATTCTGTATAAAATTATAATCTTTTTTTGTTATTGCTTTTATTCTTTAAACAATTACGAACAACATTGCTGTTTCATTGCATATTAAACACTGGGTCAATCTTATTGTGATTCATTAGGTAACTAAAACAACCTATATAATGTTGTTCAGTTGGACTTTTTTCATTTCAAAATGTCATGTTAAACTGTATATTATCTACTCATACGCAATGGGTAGTGTAATTTCCAGTTAACACACTGTATTTTCACTTTTATTATGGGTGTTTACAACCAATAAACAAAATACTTAAACGTTTCCTCACACTGTTCTTAATATACTACTACTACTACTCACTACTTATTACTGACCTAGGTTTAATCTCCTGTAGTTTGAGTTACAATTATCTCACTTTATTTTAAATGTTACCTACTACATCAACTTTTGTGCATTAAAATGTGTTTATTATTTCAATTTACCCATGTGGGCGGTATTTCACAGTGGCTACAGTTTGATACTTCACTAGACTGCAAACCAAATCCAATAGGCTACTTGCTGTGCTGATGGTTTATAATTATCACATGATTTTATAACTAATTTTATTTCAAATAAAGTGTGTAGGTACACTGTACTACCAGTACGAAATTACAACAGCAAAAACATTCTATAAACCTTATTGCCAATATTTGATATAGTTATGGCGTTCAATATACAGCTCACTTTTTAAACTTCATTCAACCAAAGTTTTAATTTAAAGTTAAAATTTATTTATTTCACTGTAACAAAATTCAGTGCATCTTTTATTATCTCAATATACCTACTGCAATGTTATCATAAAAGATTGCATTAAGGTTAGGCAGGGCTTGTATATAGGTGTGACTTGATCACATTGAACACACATTCAGCTAAACATTATTCTGTAACTATTTAAAAAAAAATATTATTATTATAAAAATATAGAATTATCAATACAATTGTACCTACTCTAAACTCAACCTAACTTTTAGGTGCTTGGGGACGTCGAGATGGAAGAAAGAGAGGACGTGGAGGTCGTCGGCGTCCCAGTGGAGGGTGTGGAGTATGTGGAAGTCGTCGGCGTCCCAGTGGATGTGGGGGATGATGTGGAAGGAGTAGAGGTGGTGGAGGACATTGAATTTGTCGAGGTCCTGATGGAAGGTGTGGAGGAAGTGGAGGACGAGGTAGTCCAGATGGAAGTGGTAGAGGACGAGGTGGTCCAGATGGAAGTGGTGGAGGACATGGAATTTGTTGAGGTCCAGATGGACGGAGGGGATGACGTGGAAGTGGTAGAAGTCCAGATGGACGGATGGGAGGACGTGGAAGTGGTAGAAGTGGTAGAAGTGCAGATGGACGAAGTGCAAGCGGAACTGGAGTTTGAGGACATGCTCGACGAGTTGCAGCCAGACGTCGACGAAGAGGTCAGTAAATATGTCTTACTTATAAAAAAACCATAAATAAAACTTATCATTGCAGTTCCGACCACTTGCCGAGGGTGAACAACCCCGAGGGCGTGCGCCAATAATTGACAGGCAGGCAGGGCGTGACACACCCGCTTCCAGAGCAGCACAACGCGGGCGCGTTAAACAGAATCTGCACACAGTGTAACGCCCGCCACTTCGAAGGCGAGGTTGTGGGCCGGGATGCCAATAGGCACTTCTCCACTTGCTGTAACAACGGTCAAGTGACCGCTGCAGGACAACACGCGTTGTTGCCCGCCCCTTTTTTGCTAATGAGTTTGTTGATTGGAGATTCACAGGATGGTCGTAGATTCCGAGACGACATTCGCCGGTACAACAACGCCCTGGCATTCGCTGCGTTTAGCTGTGGCACAGACGACAGGCGTTTGCGTGGGCGTGGACCGCGAACGATGTGTATCCAAGGCCAAACTTATCAGAGGATAAATAATGACGTGGCCGTTGACCGAGTAGATGCCAACTACTGTCAGTTGTATTTTCTCGAGTCCGCAGAGGCCAACGCCCGCCGCGTTGGGATGGCTCTGCAGAGAAATCATCGAGAACTGTCCGTAGTTGTGATGGGACTATTGGACGGTTTTCTGCGAGACGTAAATCCGTACGCAATGGCTTTTAAGTAAGATATAAATTTATTGTATTTATTAACATCAGGAATATGAATTGCCCCTTAGAGTAAATTTCTTTTACAGATACCTTTCTCAAAGTAGACAGAAAAAACAAAAAAAATTACACACTGTAACCAATAAACTAACTATGTTAACTGTTAAACTAGATATTACGTTGATATTAGACACTCACAGCTACCAATATACATACTGCAGTTATTACTTAATGTTGATTCAAAATAGTATACAAAGCAAAAAATTTTCTTACCTTTATTACTTAAATTATATTAAATATTATATGTATTTTATGTGTTTATTATAATTTTACTCTGCTACTAACAGAGTTATATGTGCTTATGAATGATATAGGTAACATTAAATATAACTTAGGGCTGGGACGTTTTTATATTTTATCTTATTATTAAAATTATTATATTATTATTATATTTGTTCCAGGAACATGCGTGAGGCGTCCGCAGAGGGCTATTGAGCCGGCGATCCCACCAAATCCCTTGACATATTATGTATATTATCTACTCATACGAAATGGGTAGTGTAATTTCCAGTTAACTCACTGTATTTTCACTTTTATTATGGGTGTTTACAACCAATAAACAAAATACTTAAACGTTTCCTCACACTGTTCATAATATTACTACCACTACTACTACTCACTACTTACTACTGACCTAGGTTTAAGTTACAATTATCTCACTTTATTTTAAATGTTACCTACTATATCAACTTTTGTGCATTAAAATGTGTTTATTATTTCAATTTACCCATGTGGGCGGTATTTCACAGTGGCTACAGTTTGATACTTTACTAGACTGCAAACCAAATCCAATAGCCTACTTGCTGTGCTGATGGTTTATAATTCTCACATGATTTTATAACTAATTTTATTTCAAATAAAGTGTGTAGGTACACTGTACTCCCAGTACAAAATGACAACAGCAAAAACAATCTACAAACCTTATTGCCAATATTTGATATAGTTATGGCGTTCAATATACAGCTCACTTTTTAAACTTCATTCAACCAAAGTTTTAATTTAAAGTTAAAATTTATTTATTTCACTGTAACAAAATTCAGTGCATCTTTTATTATCTCAATATACCTACTGCAATGTTATCATAAAAGATTGCATTAAGGTTAGGCAGGGCTTGTATATAGGTGTGACTTGATCACATTGAACACACATTCAGCTAAACATTATTCTGTAACTATTTAAAAAAAAATATTATTATTATAAAAATATAGAATTATCAATACAATTGTACCTACTCTAAACTCAACCTAACTTTTAGGTGCTTGGGGACGTCGAGATGGAAGAAAGAGAGGACGTGGAGGTTGTCGGCGTCCCAGTGGAGGGTGTGGAGTATGTGGAAGTCGTCGGCGTCCCAGTGGATGTGGGGGATGATGTGGAAGGAGTAGAGGTGGTGGAGGACATTGAATTTGTCGAGGTCCTGATGGAAGGTGTGGAGGAAGTGGAGGACGAGGTAGTCCAGATGGAAGTGGTAGAGGACGAGGTGGTCCAGATGGAAGTGGTGGAGGACATGGAATTTGTTGAGGTCCAGATGGACGGAGGGGATGACGTGGAAGGGGTAGAAGTGGTAGAAGTGCAGATGGACGAAGTGCAAGCGGAACTGGAGTTTGAGGACATGCTCGACGAGTTGCAGCCAGACGTCGACGAAGAGGTCAGTAAATATGTCTTACTTATAAAAAAACCATAAATAAAACTTATCATTTAAATTGCAGTTCCGACCACTTGCCGTGGATGAACAACCCCGAGGGCGTGCGCCAATAATTGACAGGCAGGCAGGCGTGACACACCCGCTTCCAGAGCGGCACAACGCGGGCGCGTTAAACAGAATCTGCACACAGTGTAACGCCCGCCACTTCGAAGGCGAGGTTGTGGGCCGGGATGCCAATAGGCACTTCTCCACTTGCTGTAACAACGGTCAAGTGACCGCTGCAGGACAACACGCGTTGTTGCCCGCCCCTTTTTTACTAATGAGTTTGTTGATTGGAGATTCACAGGATAGTCGTAGATTCCGAGACGACATTCGCCGGTACAACAACGCCCTGGCATTCGCTGCGTTTAGCTGTGGCACAGACGACAGGCGTTTGCGTGGGCGTGGACCGCGAACGATGTGTATCCAAGGCCAAACTTATCAGAGGATAAATAATGACGTGGCCGTTGACCGAGTAGATGCCAACTACTGTCAATTGTATTTCCTCGAGTCCGCAGAGGCCAACACCCGCCGCGTTGGGATGGCTCTGCAGAGAAATCAGCGTGAACTGTCCGTAGTTGTGATGGGACTATTGGACGGTTTTCTGCGGGACGTAAATCCGTACGCAATGGCTTTTAAGTAAGATATAAATTTATTGTATTTATTAACATTAGGAATATGAATTGCCCCTTAGAGTAAATTTCTTTTACAGATACCTTTCTCAAAGTAGACAGAAAAAACAAAAAAACTGTAACCAATAAACTAACTATGTCAACTGTCAAACTAGATATTACGTTGATATTAGACACTCGCAGCTACCAATATACTGCAGTTATTACTTAATGTTGATTCAAAAAAAATTTTCTTACCTTTATTACTTAAATTATATTAAATTTTATATGTAATTTTACTCTGCTACCAACAGAGTTATATGTGCTTATGAATGATATAGGTAACATTAAATATAACTTAGGGCTGGGACGTTTTTATATTTTATCTTATTATTAAAATTATTATTATTATATCATAATTATACCAAAATATATTACTAATTTAATGCTTGGATTTATATGAAGTATAGGTTTTATTGTTATATGTGGTCTCCTAAGCTTACTACACTTCACACACATTTATAATATATATATTTATTATTATGTATTATGTTAATTATACAATTATAGAGTTAAATGCACTGAATGATTTTTTTATGATTTCTACATGGAGTCTGTCTAACTATAAAAATATACATGTCTATATTTGTTCCAGGAACATGCGTGAGGTGTGGCTGGCAGAAAGAGACCTAGCCGACGCCGATCCCGCAGGTGTGCGACCTAGGCCAGTGACGATGCATTTTGTCCGAGATGCGGCCCGGGACGACGGGCGAAACAACCTGCCTACCGCAAACGAAGTTGCGGCCGTGTTCGTAGGCGAAGGGGGTCGTCCGCCAAGAGACATTAATCTGGTCATCTACGATACGAATCCAATCAACCCGCAACACAGGATGCAAACCATACCAGCGGGTTAGTTAATAATTATTTACTATAAACATAATTTTTTATTAATTAAATTTACACAGCTGTCTCAAAATTGTTCACTTATATTCACTATATCAAATAGAATCATAGTTTTTGTTGTACAGTAAAGCTGACACAGCGATTTTAAATTTACATTAAGTATACACTACATTTTGGACATTCTTTTGAAATATAATTACTTAATAACTAATTCGTTAGGTCAAAACCGACCTTAACCCGTTCACTTGTGCAGTAATACTGAAGTATACTGAACAAACAATTTGGTTTAGCTACCTTCTTTAAGTTGAAGGTATCGAGTTATTTCCTTATAGAGATTGCACAGCATATACAATTTATTTATTTATTCAAACAGTTTTAAATCAAACATTATAACAATTTTTAACAAATGGACAGAAAAAGTGCACAGATAAGTAGCGAATAATTAATTAAGATTAATAATAACAGTAATTTACATAAATAAGGTTTTTGATATTGATAAATAATTCGCATGTGATAATTATTAATATATATAATTATAAAAAGACTCGATAGAATTATAACAATTATAACAAAAATGAGAAACTTATAAACTATGTAATTGAGATAACAAATTAGTTATAAAAACATTAGATACTTCTTAAAATTAATTTCTAGATTATTGAAATAAGTTGGTCCTAAATAGTCTAGAAATATCTGGCCAATACTGTTTTTTGAATAATTGATATTTAGGTTGTATCTTATAGATTCACGTTTATTCACGTTTATATTGGTGGTTTTAGTGTGTTTTCAGAGGTACCACCCCATATAGTTATCCCATATTGTAAAATAGATTGATATAGTGTCAAGTAATAATAGTTTGTAAGCGCATATTAATATGTTGTATATGGATGTTCCATCTCAAATTGCAGTCTTAATATTAAACCTAATTATCTGACAAATAATATGCACTGTCAGTTTTATGACTATCATTTTATATTATTAGTTTGTGCTTAGAAAACTGAGTTCAATTATAAATAGAAAACGCAACAAAAATAGTTTTTTCAGAATTAATAGTACATTTTACTTAATTTTTACTTTTTTAAATTAAGGTTCTGAATGAATCTATTAAATTCTGAGGTAAAATTATTTTAATAAGCTTTACTGATATTTTGACAAATCCTGCAGCGGTCTCCTATATTTATATTTATATTATATTATTGTTCGCATCTCCGATAATAAGTGTCGTTCAAAGATTTATCAGTGATTAGAATGTTAAATAGACAGGCCAGGAATTCTATTCAGGATATAATTTAATCATAATAGATCAGGTATTGCTATTCGATCTAGGGGACCTATGTATACATAAAATATTAGATAAAGTTAAATTAAAAATATTAAATTCCTTACAACCATATTCATAGTATGACAATAAGTCGTGTTATGATTTGTATGTAGTGTACTATATAATTTATCAAACATAATATAGTCACATTACTTCGGTGCTTAATTTCATGATTTGTTTGGACTTCATAACAGACATCACTTACAAGTATACACTATAAATCCTTGGAATACAAAGAGATCAGAGTTAATATTTTTTTTACACATTACCTTTCTTTTGCGGTTATGTACTTGCTATACTCACAACACAATCACACTTCCAACCTCTAACCCCCAGCTACTACAAATCGTTGATTTAGCAATTCACTTTAAATAATATATACCATTCGTTACATTTCACAAGGGTCGTGTCACTCGGATCCGATGTTGTATCCGCTGTTTTTCCCGTACGGCGAGGCCGGTTGGCATAACGGGATGTTGCAAGCGGGCAACCGACGAAACAATGTCCGTAATCGCAACAGTATCAGAGCGTTTGCGTCCTACCGTTTGGCTGTTAGATATCAGGGAAATAACGACCAAAGGCATGAACTGTTTAGTTTATTACATCAAGGTCGGTTCTTGTTGCAGATGTATGTGTGCGACCAGTATGTTCGAATGGAGTCGAACAATCTGAACTACATACGTTTGCACCAGAGGGATCTCCTCGCCGAAGCGTATCAAGGGCTCATGGACCATGTGAACCAACAGCTCCACGTCGATCCCATGGCGGTCGGGCGTAGGGTCATATTGCCGTCGACGTTCACGGGTAGCGACCGATTCAACAAGATGAATTATCAAGACGCCATCACCATAGTGCGTACCAAAGGGAAACCCGACCTGTTCATAACGTTTACGTGCAATCCCAGGTGGCCAGAGATCACTGAAAACCTGGCTGCCCACAGCACGGCAAGCGACAGGCCGGACCTGGTGGCCAGAGTGTTCAACAGTAAGCTACAGGAGCTAATAGGTGACATAACTGTACATAGTGTGTTTGGTAATGTCAGCGCTTACGTGTACACTATCGAGTTTCAGAAACGTGGTCTGCCCCATGCGCATATACTGATAATCCTGGCAGAGGACTGTAAGTTCCGCACGGCCGAGGACGTGGACGGCGTGGTTTGCGCCTTCTTGCCGGACCCCGCAATCGACAGGCGCTTACACGACTGCGTCAAGTCTCACATGATCCACGGGCCGTGTGGAACAGTCAATCCACAGTGTCCGTGCATGATGGACAACAAATGCTCCAAAGATTTCCCGAAAGCGTACGCAGAGGAGACTGTGTACGTTGCGGACGGCGGATATCCAAAGTACCGCCGACCGGATGACGGCCGGGTGGTACTTGTGAGAGGTCGTGAGGTTGGTAACGGGTGTGTAGTGCCATACAACCCTTACCTTCTGGCCAAGTATGACGCGCACATCAACGTCGAGATATGCACGTCCATAAAGAGTGTCATGTATATCTACAAGTATATATACAAGGGACACGACCGTGTGACGTTGGAAGTTCAGGACCAGGATGAGATTGCCAAGTGAGTCTTAACTTAATTTTATAATTTTAAATAAACGATATAATGTATACATGGTATAATGATTACAATAGTATATTGTATATGTTTATTTAGTGTGTTTTTTGTGTAGGAATTATTTACTACTTTTTTATGTTCAGGAATTTTAAATATTAAATTGGACAATTTTTAAAATTCACATAAAAATCTTAAATTTAAAATTTGTATTACTCTTGTTTTGTTTTTAATTTTAAATATGTACGTTTTAGTTTGAAATAATAAAATTACTTTGGTTTGACATTGGCTAAAAACTAAAATTTTAATGATTAAAGACCTTTACTTTTTTATGAAATCATTTCTACATTTTAATAAGAATATTCAGTTGAGCAAAACTTTAGGAACTTCTACATTTATAAACTATTATTATTATTATTATTATTATTATTATTATTATTATTATTACATTTAATGCGTTATATTATGTGTTTTCATTCAAACTGTGTATAATAAACATTCTATCGCATACAGTAATAAACATCAATTGAATAGTTAACTAATAAATCATTTATTAATTTTTAATAATTCCCATCAATAGTGTCTTAAGATTTTTATAATATTATATATTAATTTTATAATTTTATATTACATTTAATCCTTTTTTTCATGTGTCTTCATTCAAGCTGTGTACAATAAACATTCTATTGCATACAGTATTAAACATAAATTAAATAAATAGTTAATTAATAAATGATTTAATAGTGTCTTAGGATTTTTATAATTATATATTAATTAATATGTAGGTTGCACCTTATGTTATGTACTTCTATACAGAGAGTTCTATAGGTGGTGTACATTATTATTGATAGATTTTTATTATAGGTATTACATTGAAAATTATTACCATTCCATCATTATTAGCATATAACAATATTTTATGCATGTGTCATTTTTAGCGTGTATCCAGTGTGTATGAATTATTTTACTCACTATTTTTTAGGTTTTTAGGGTAGTTGTAATCGTTTACCGATAACTTTTAGTTTTTTTTACTATTGTATACTAGCTATATTATATACTTAACATTTAATGTGTGTTCTTTAGGTAAATTTGTTATTTTATGCTTTTTCATTCAAGTTGTTTATACACATTACGTTCCATACAGAACTAAACATCAATGACATTAAGTACACCAATTAACTAATATACCTAATAGATATAAATTTTGGTTTATAACCTGATCTAAGTTTAACCGTGATCACATAATATACTGTCTCAAATTGTAAACTTCAACACCTCGGCAATGTGAAACACGCTTTTATGGATTGTTATTTTCATTGGCATAAATTAACATTCCTACAGCTTTAATGTACTCCACCTGATACAATATAATATAATATAATAATAATAATAATAATAATAATAATTTAAATTTTGAATATTTTATGTGTAATTCGAATATAAATACACCGATTGTACACTGTTATCACCTTGATCACCTAATATACTACTAATATACTAATACCAACTCTGTAAATTATAGATTAAATTGTATACTTATATAAATTAATTCATAACATTCACTAGACGTCCACTATGATTATATTTAGCTACTCGAGTTGACATTAACAATTTGATTTCACGACATTTATTTATCAAAACATCATAATATATCGTTCAACGGTTGTAGGGATTCTTCGTCATATGCACATAATAATACCAATCACAACACCAGACGGTATCATCTATAGAGCCATTGTTAGTTATCTTTTCAATATTAATTTTCAGTTACGTAAACTCAAGATATGTCAGCCCACCGGAAGGCATCTGGCGGTTGTTTTCGTACAAATTGCACGGCAAAAGTCACACGGTCGTCAGACTTCCTGTCCACCTGGAGGGTCGTCAGAACGTGTACTTTGCGCCGGGCCAAGCAGAAGAACGGCTACAGAACCAAGCTGTGCGTAGTACGAAACTCACGCAGTTCTTCGCGCTCAACACAACAGACGTGAATGCTCGACAATACTTGTACCACGAAATACCGACGCATTACACCTGGCAGATGCCACGTAATCAAGAAAACGTACTCGTAAGAAATGCCACCCAATGGTTGCCGCGGCGGATTCGGATGGCAAACGTTACGTTGGCTCGGATGTACATAGTAAACCCACTGGACCGGGACCGTTTCCACCTGAGATTGCTACTTCTGAACCGAAGAGGCCCGAAGTCCTTTCAAGACATAAGGACGGTGGACGGGGTCGTTCACGAAACATTCACAGCGGCTGCCGTTGCACTCGGATTATTGGAAGACGATCGTGCGTGGCGGGATTGCTTGACGGAATCGGCGACGTTGGACACACCGCGGCAGCTGCGGTATCTGTTCGTCACTATACTGGTGTTCTGCGAGCCCTCAAACCCGCTGGCGTTGTACGAGGCGAACGAAGCAAACATGATGGAGGACTTCAACCGCCGTCTCCAAGACGTCGACCGCGCGAGGGCCGCGTGTCTGGCGGCCATCGAGGATCTACTTCGTGTACACCGGAAATCGCCGGGCGACTACGGTCTGCCCCTCGCCGACCCCCGTCTACTGGAACCGCTGCAGGACGACGCGCTGTTCCGGGCAATAGACGCGGCGGCACGGTGGGCCCCACAAGTAGACGCCTTGAACGCCGAACAGCGAACGGTGTACGACCGCGTGATGGCGGCCGTCGACGACCAACGCGAGGTGGCGAAAACTTTCTTCGTCGACGGACCCGGGGGGTACCGGAAAAACGACGCTGTACGGATGCCTGATATGGGCGCTTCGGCACCGACCTCCGCAGCGGGAGGTGTTGTGCGTGGCGTTCACCGGTATCGCCGCGTCGCTCATGGACGGCGGCATGACCGTACACTCGACGTTCGGACTGCCTTTCGGCACATTGACCGAAGACTCGACGTCCAGCGTCACCATGCAGTCCGAGCGAGCGCAGAAGATACGCAACGCGGCGCTCATCGTCTGGGACGAAGCCCCAATGTCGCCGGGACTGCAACTGACGGTGGTGGACCGCCTGCTCAGGGACGTCATGGCATCGGAATTACCGTTCGGCGGTAAAACCATGCTGTTCGCCGGCGACTTCAGGCAGATATTGCCCGTGGTCCGGAGAGGGACGAGAGCAGAGATCGTCATGTCGTCGATCAAGGAAAACGGTCTTTGGCGCGTCATGGAGCGCTTCAATCTGGTCCAGAACATGCGCGCGGACCACGACGCGGACTTTGCGACTTGGTTGCTTGAGCTCGGCAACGGCCGACTGCCCGCGGTCGACGGCGTTCCGAACACCGTGCAAATCCCGCGGCAAATGGTATGCGACGTTGATGATTTGATCGATTTCGTGTACCCGCAGCAAATGTCGTTGGCCAACGTCGACGAATTCGCTCGGAGAATCGTTGTGTGTCCCACCAACGAAGACTGTAGAGGTGTCAACAGGGACGTGCTGGAGCGCGTCGACGGTGCTCAGATGAGCTACACCGCCGTCGACACCATGATGGCGGACGATCCCGACGAAGTGGCCAATTTTCCCACGGAGTTCCTCAACAGCTTGGAACCGGACGGCCTGCCGCCGTACCGGCTGACGTTGAAGGTGGGGTGCATCGTGATGTTGCTCAGAAATCTCGATCCGAGGAGACGACTGTGCAACGGTACGAGGTTGGTGGTCACCGAACTGCGGCGTCACAATTTCAAGGCTAGGATTTTGGGCGGTGAAGCACAGGACGACGACATCGTTGTGCCCAAGATACCGCTCACGTCCAGCGGTGAGGACGACCTGCCCATCTTACTGCGGCGCCTTCAATTCCCGGTGAGATTGTCGTTCGCCATGACCATCAACAAGTCGCAGGGTCAGACGTTCGACCGTGTAGGTTTGTTACTGACGTCGCCTGTGTTCACGCACGGGCAACTGTACGTGGCGTTTTCGAGGGTGAGAAACGCACAGTCCGTGAGAGTCGGCATGTACGCCGATGACAGCAGCCGATTCGTCACCAAGAACATAGTGTACAGGGAAGTTCTGTAATGCAACGAGTGGTGACAATGGTAAGTATATTATAATTAGGTGACGCCTGCTGATAGTCTAGGTGACTTTAAACCTAACACGTGTAACATATTTTTCAAACATAATACGTTACACCGCTGTTCTACGTGGTATGTGTTCTACATGCGCCCGATGGTCAAAGATGATGATGATAGTCTAGGTGACTTTAAACCTAACATGTGTGACATATTTTTCAAACATAATACGTTACACCGCTGTTCTACGTGGTCTGTGTTCTACATGCGCCCGATGTTCAAAGATGATGATGATAGTCTAGGTGACTTTAAACCTAACATGTGTGACATATTTTTCAAACATAATACGTTACACCGCTGTTCTACGTGGTCTGTGTGGAGGTACTTCGTGGACTTTGCCTTCGGGCTAAACGGAGAGAAAGTTTGACAACCTCCTCGTGGTTCTCTCTGGATGCGAATTCACTATAATGTGAATTCGTAACTAATGTCAAACAATGTATGTAATGTCTGTGTTATTTGTATTGTACCACATCCTATTGAATAGTATGATATAGTACAGATAGTACAGACAATTTAATTTAAATGTTGTATTTTATTTCACACATTTAGATTTTAATGTACCTATATTATATGATGTATAAATAACATTAATAAGTTAATTTCACTATGTTCCCAATATTTATCACACCATTTTATTGTTGTATTTCTTTCTTAAGTAGTATTAATTTATATTGTATTAATGGTTCTCCTTTGTTTTTATGTAATCATATATATGCTATTGACATTAATCAGTCAATTTCACTGTACTCACAATATTTTTAATATTTTGTACACTGTATTTCGCTGAACTACTTGATTGATTTATATTGTATTAATGGTTGAGACATTACTTAATTGTATTAACGTATTGACATATTTTTATTAATTGTTTTACTCATGATTGAGATTTCATTACTATTAGATACTATATAATTAGATTTTATTACTATTTACTTACTATATATAAATGTAATTATTTCAATATTTATATAATTGACATTGTATTAATTGTTTTGCTCAGTAAAAGAGTATTTGTTTTGTGTTAAACACCATTTGTTCAATAACAATTTTTTTAAAATACAGTAAATTAATAAGCACAACAGTTTTGTCCTATTTGGTACATGAGTAGAACCTAACCTAACTACTATAACTAAAATAACAATTTAAAAAACCATTGATACTATACACACAATTGGATATCTTAATAACAATATTTAATTTATAATTTATTATATAAGATAATGTGTAATGCAACATTTTGTACACGCTACAACACTGCAAATTGCTGTTGATTATTTTTTACATAATTTGTTTTACATAATAAAACACCATTGATGATACTATTTTATTCACTAAAAACATAATTTATTGTGTTGTAATAGTAGTATATATTTGTATGTTCACAGCCAGCTTTTTCAAGGGGGAATGTCCCCCTTGGAGCACTCAGATTTACCGTGTAACACATTTCACACTGATTGTTAGTAAATTTTACCTCAAAAAAATGTACTGTATTTCATTTTTACTCATGTTGGTTACACTGATTTTTTTAATAATGATAAAAACATTATTTATTATTTACAATAATTTTAAGCTGATTGCTGATTATTTTTTTCATATTCAGTTACTAATGATCCATCGTTCACTCAAGTCGTGTCTCATTTTTCTTTATTTTCTCAAAGTTTTATTAAATTGTATAAGTTATTTAATTTCTTCAAAAATGAATTTTCAAAAATGCGTAAACGATGTCCAGTCATTGGTCGATCAAATACGATTCAATTCAACGCCAGCGTATCCAGAATTCTCTGCATTTGTATCTAGGTTACGATCTTTTAAAAGTTTTCCTCCAAATACCGGTCAGAATAAGTACAAGCTCTCAGAATGCGGATTTTACTATATCAATCTCGATGACGCAGTTCAATGTCATTGGTGTGGAGTAATTCTACATAGTTTTGAAATCGATGATAATTGTTTTATAGAACATACCCGATTCTCACCAAAATGTTTATATGTATTATTAATGAAAGGTAATCAGTTTGTTCAAAAAGTCTTAAGTAAATATTGTAAAACCGAAGTTATTTGTAATTGTGAAACCGGTTCGTACGACACCATTTGTTAAATCATGTTTTTTTTATATAATATACTGTTTATAATATTTGCTCTATTGAATAAAAAAAAAAATAAAAAAAAAATTGAATGTTTTATCTTAAATGTTTTATTATTCGATTTAATATCTTGTGGACGTATAGCCTAGCGGGTTAGTGCGTACATAATAATTTAAAATGTTTTTCAGGTATCAGGTTAGTAAGTATATGTAAATTCCCTCTCTAGTATGCATTAATTCGCTAACTGTACGTTCACATTTTTTGCATTTTTTTTTTTATCTGAGTTTTTAGTATATAATATGACTGCAAAGGAAAAAACTAACAGTCCAATGTATAACTCCTAACAGTTATATCCTACTTTTTATTGTGTACTTTTTTAGCAAAAAAAAACTTCATAAGAGTCCACCAATAATTGTCTGTAAGTCTACATTCGACATCCGAGCTTTTAACAAGAAAAGTATTACAGTTGGATTACTAATTAATGAGCAGATTTCAATTATTTTATTATTAGAATGTAAACTTTCAAAGAAAATTATTACATTAAGTTTAGAAGAATGGTTCACACTGATGTCTGAATCTAATTACAATTCAATTATTAATAACCTAAATACCAGGGTGAGGCGTGTAAAGATTACCGATTCCTTTTCATATTCAATTAATGTTAAACAGAGTTCAATTACCCTACATCTAAACGAGGAATATATTACCTTGACACACGTAGATTTGTACCGGCTTCGTCAATTACAGAATTTGATTGATTTGTATGTGGTAGACAAGCAAAAACGTTTAGCAAATTATCAAATTACTTTCAACACTGCATATGACCTAATTAAAAATGATGTCCGTGGTCTGCCATCCACTTGCCAAAGGAACGAATTTACCAACCAATATATTCAAAACTATGATTTTAATTATTATAATCATTTACAGAACGATGACACATCATTTTTATATGAAATATTACAATTTCATTTTAACACATTGTCCGATATGATTTTACAAGATCTAATAATATAAAATATATAAATATGTTTAATAATTATTTATTTAAAAAATAAAAACTTTTTTATTCAATAATAAACTTGCTTTTTTTTCTTAAATTATATGTCACCTTTAATCATAAAGAATAGTTTTAATGCGTTTTAGTTTCAAATTTTATGTTTTCAGTAAATAAGTAGATTAAATTTTGATAGTACAGAATTGATAGCAATGTTTCAATTAGAAATTTTTTTCTCAGACATACTATATAGTTTATAGGTTTATGTTTTCCAAGACCTTTGAGTATTGAACAAATAAAAACATACATGTATAATAATATTTTGTTTTATTAAATGAAACTCATTTTTCCGTATAATAATCAAACAACCGTCTTGCTTTTAATAGTTTGACGCTTTGGATCGGTTAGTAATTTATCAAATATAATTTGCATTGTCTCATTAAGACCAGTATGAAGTGTTTGATCTTTTGATTCGTCGGTCGTGTACAATCTAACAGTAGCTTCACTGAACTTCCATCTATTACAACAAATTATTTTATTTAAAAACAAAAGAAGTAAATAAAATCAGTAAAAAAAAAACAGATTCAGCAATAGTTATTAAATTTAAACCAATGTATTTACCTGTCCTTTACTGGTACATTCTCGATGTTAGTAACCTTATAATGACTTAGCACCCAAAGATCCTTTCCTTTTTCTTCAAAAGGCGTCTTTATTGTCACAACGCCATCTCCTTGTCTGAATGTTAGCGAATTAAATACTTCAACATCAAAATCTTCTGATCTCAAGCGTTCGCTGATATTATCTCTGTATGATGCATTCTATAAAAAAAATAAATTATTTATGCTATCATTAGGAAAAAATATTATTTTTATTACCATTTTATTCTGCTTCTTTTTCATAGGTTTTTTAACACTTGTTTTTTCTGCAGAACGTTTTAATCCAGGTTTTGTTTTTGAAAAAGACGGTCTTATATCAATTGATTCGCTAAAATGTTCATTCTGTGAAATATAAAACATAGTATATTATTTTTTACTGTTTTTTTTCCATTATATATTTTTTTCTATGTCCCAAGAATTATACCCAAAGCGTTGAGTAATGTTACGACGCACTTCCAATATACTATGTTATAATCAGCCATTTAATATTATTTTAAGAATTATAACCATAGCGTTGAGTGGTGTTACGACCGGCCTCCAATTTTCTATGGTTATAAGATATTTACTAAGTAGTTACTAACCTCTGAATCAGTTGAAGCAATTGTACGGTACGACATTTTATTTTGGTAGTATTTCTGTTGAACTGAGCTTCTTGTCCTGGGATGAAATCTTGAAGACTGGTGAATATTAGAGAATTCCCTCTGTCTTTTATACACAGATTTTTACCACTACTTCAATAATTAAGTATACAAATGGTCATAGCCTTACATTATAGAAACCTGCTAAAACATGAACATACAGGTACAACAGCAAAATCACATTACATGACTTTAAATTGACGCTAACATAACCTATCCCAGCCAAATGTTTATGACATTCACCTTTTACCATGGACAATACCCTCCTTGAATAAATTTCTACAATAACCTTACCTTAGATGGGTGCTGAAACATGTTCATATACAACAGCAAATTACATTACATGAATTTAAATTATTACAAACAGGATTTAAAATAAATTAGAATGTATACATTCATTCTCAAAAACCAATTACATTATATGAATTTTAATTGTTGCTAACATAACCTGTCCAGCCAAATGTTTTCACATTTACTAAATGTCAATGCTTAGAATGTATACATTCATTCTCAAAAACCAATTATATTATATGAATCTAAATTGCTGCTAATATAACCTGCTCAGTCAAATGTTTTCACATTTACTTAATGTCAATACCATTATAATATTAAAACAGGATGTAAAATAAGTTGAAATGTTTAAATCCATCACAAAAAATTCTAATGAGAGAAGAGAGGGTTATTTTCGGGTATAAAACCCAGAATTTCTTAGCTTATCGTCATCAGTTCAAGCAACAGCAGTTCCAAGAGCAGCCAGCAGCAGAACAGTCTTCTTCGCCAAAACAACAGCCAGCCAGCAGTTTACCAAACATCTTCAACGGGCAGTCAAAAGATTGTCAAAACAACTCTAACAAATAGACCAGCCATCATACTTAGAAAAAGTACCTCAATTTCTACAAGCTATGTAAGTACTATTTTTTTTTTATTGTTATTATTTAATTTAACATCATACTTCTTTTTTTTTAAAAAATAAAATAGAATAATAACAATTTATTGTTGTAATGATAATACAGTTTTATAATATTACTATGGGTATTGAGTGTTTAGACTTAAAGATTTTTTTTCATAGATTATTTAAAATAAAAACATTAAAATAGAAGTAGTTGAAAGACGGTTTCTCAACTCTCACTTTTAGTCACTACTATAATATAAGCTGTTTTCTTTTTTTTTTGTTAAGTTATGATCAAGTAACAATAATACGTTATAATTACACCATAGAGTAATAATACTAAAATGAATTACACCACGTACACAGTATAGAAGATGACTGATGTACCATACTATCATAGATTTACATAGATAAGATAGAACATCGGGCTTATCATTCATCAATAATATTGATAATTATTACCTAACCTCAAAAATCTTTAATAGTCAATCTCTTTCATGATAATAACTATAGATACCGTTATCTAGTAGTTGTTGCACGATACCTTGTTTTTATCAATGTTAAAATACTATAGCTGATTATAAATATTTTTTATAGATAACGTGATTGTTGTATTACACGTGTAATATTATCTTACGTAAAATGTTTTAATATAAAAAATTTTTTTTATTATATTAAAATATTCAATAATGTTTAATGACTGTATAAAATATATCCTAAAACGTATATTATACACATATATAAATTTAAATTATTTTTTCTATAATGTTTTTTTTATTGCTTTTACGTTAAGATTATTCGAAAGCTGCTGTCGCACGTTGATAGTAAACACGTAGTTGCTTTCGTGACAACGTAATGTTACCGTACGAACTCTACGATAGTTACAATCGCCCTATCTACTATTAACTAACATATAAACTATCACGTTTTTTTCTATTATCGTGTGACGTAGCTTCACTAGCAACTAAAATTTTATTTTTTATGATATAAATGCTATATTGTCTAATTTTTAAAGGTTTTTTATTTAGCTTTGAATAATATAATTAGTTATTATTATATATACGTATATACGTACATTCGTTGTTTTATAAATAATCGCTTTAAATAATTAGATTTATATAATATTTTATATTTTATACTAATGTATTTAGTCAAAAATTACAGATAATGAATTTTTGGTATTCATATGATTTTTGTAATGAACAAATTCAATATTATGGACAACAAATTGTAACCTTAACGAAGATGATTGATGAAAATAAGATTAAAGAAAGATATGAATATAAAGATCTCAAAAAAAAAATTAAAAACCTGAAATTCATTATTTATTTAAGTAGAACAAACTCTAACCCAAATTTTTCTTATATAAAAGATTTAAACGCAAAATTAGTTTTATTAAGAGAAGAAAAAATGGATATATGTAAAAAATATAGTGATTTATATGTTACAAATTTTCGTAAGCGAGAACACTGTTTCGGTAAAAGGTTAGATTTTATTACAACAGCAGAATCTAAGCGCGAAAGATTTAGATCAGGTTAAAATTTTTTTTTTTAAATTTGTTATGAATAATTAGTAATAATATTATAAGTTTATATTTATGTATATAGGTATTCAATGTAATTTTCTTTTTTATAGTTTATAATATAGTATTGTTTTTTTCATTTACGTTATTATTAAATTATTCGTTAGTTTCTGCAAACTAAATATAATCATTGAAAACTATAATTTATACACGATCTACCATCATAGTTAATTTTTATTTTGATATAAATGCTTATATTATACTTGGTTTCATAAAATAATATAAGCATTTATATGTGAACTAACCTAATAAAGAAACATTTATATAAATATATATATATATATATAGGTCAGTCAGAGTGATTAATCATTACGCCAGAAAAATCGTAAGAGCTGATGAGGCCTGTGACAACGAACAAATATATGAATGTGTATACAAACTTTCGAAACTACCGATGACTATAGAACTTTTAGAAGCCACTGGAATTGGTCTAGTGGTCAACAAATTAAGAAGTAGAGGCGGAGTCGTAGGGAAATTAGCAGAAAGAGTAGTCCTTACTTGGAAATATGTTGTAAAAACAGAAATATTATTATTTTCCCAAGGAGAACCATAGCTTTTAAGTGTTAAACATGTTAGTAAATTATGATTAACACAATTTTTTCTTATATAAAAGAGTTAAATATAAAATAAAATAATAAATTATTATTATTATTGTACATTATTTTATTTCTATTCAATTTTTCTAGAATAAAAAAAAACAAAAAAAAAAATGGAGTCGTCACTTATCTTGGAAAAAATCAACTCCATATTACAACAACGTGACGAAAACAACCTCGGCATGGATGAAATCAAAGTCACTTTCAGAAAAAACTTGAGAGAAATAAATATAAAGATTCTGAAAGCGAGATTGAAAACGACAAGAGCAATATTAGAAGAAGAAAAACAAATGATGATAAATAATTATAAAAATTCAAATTATACAGCGTTTCTTTGTGAAAAAAATATACAGAAAGGTCTTAGTGAGTTGTATGAACAATTAGACAAATATTGATAATATTCAGTTTTTTCAAAAAATAAAATTTGTTTTTACAAATAAATTATTTTGTTATTATTTATTATTTTGTATTATAAAAATATATCGAATGATATTGTAATAAATTATAAAATATATCATTCCTGTGTATATAATATCTGTTGAAGAATAATAAATGTTTTATATCATCAATTCTGGATAAGTTTGATAATCGTTTAAATTAAACTAATGCAATAAAAATGTTAGGAAAAGTGGTTTAGATTTAAAAAAACGTATCAATTAACAGTTAGTTTTGAAATTCTATGTAATTTTCAGAATCATGAACTCAGAAATAAATGTAGTTAAAAGCAGAACTCTAGAAGTAGAACAGCAGGTGCGTGACAATAAACGCTATTGTATCGAGAAACGGAAAGCATTTCAAAAAGTATTTACAAAAATTAATGATTGTATTAAGAAAAAAACAGTTTTTAAAAATAAATTGATAAATGAACATAATAGTTTCGAAAAATATTCAAGTGAATGTAAAGCAGATCTTCAGTGCCGGTTAACAGAACTAAACAATCGGTTAAGAGAATTAGAATCTGAGTAATTTCTTATTATATTAACCAATTCTTTTTTTCTTTGTAATAATTTAGAATTAATACTTTTATTATATTTTGAAAACAATATTCTGAATTGCTTGCATAAGAATTAAAAAAAAAGAAGTTGATGTTATAATAAATTTACAATATTATGATTGCTTTTACCTATGTTTTTTTTTATTTAATCTATTTTTTCAGTTTCATAATGAAAAGAAAAACGGTTACAAAACACGAGCGGATGTCATCTTCTGACGAAGGTTTATTTGAAATCGAGAGATTTAAGAAATGTTCAAAAACATTTTTGATTAAGAATACTTTAAATTTTATAGATTACACGCTTTTTTTTAACTATGTTAGAGATAAATTAATTTTAAAGTTAAAAGAATCATGTTTACAATCATCTATAAAATTTAATTTACATGTGGATAGCGTATACGAAAGAATACTCACTCAAGAAGTTCGGGACATAGCTTTCAAAACTTCTAATACACTTGCATGTAATTCATCCAATTTCAATAAATTACTAAATGGAATGTTCAATAAATTATTATCTGAACAAGACCAGTTTTTAGCGAAAGGATCTGGGTGGTCCCTTAAAACTATAGATGTATTACAATTGAGAATTAATACAGTGAATCCTCTCAGAGGAGGAACGTATCTAGATCTACCTGAATATATAAAAGATAAAAGAGCAATTATAAATGTAAAAAATAACGATGCTAAATGTTTTAAATATTCAATACTATCTAAGTTTGATAATCGATCGAATAAAACTTATTTGAATAAGAAATATTTTAAAATGTTAGAAACAAAAAGTGGTTTAGATTTTAAATGTATTGATTTTCCAACACCAATCAGTCAGATGAAAAAATTTGAACGTACAAACGATGTATCAATTAATATTTATAGTTTAAATGATAAAAAACATATTTTTCCTTTGTATATTTGTAATACTGAAAGAAAAAAACATTTCGATCTTTTTCTGTTCAATAATGATGAAACATCACATTACTGTTATATAAAAAATTTTTCAAGATTCGTTAGAAGTCAGAAAACTAAAAATTGTACTAAGCTAATTATATGTAAAAGATGTTTTACTACTTTTGGGAACAAACCGTGTAAAAGCAAACTTTGGGGTATGAAAGGATTGATTGAACATCAACATAATTGTAGAAAGAACCAATTAGGGAAACCTATAATGTTTGAAGAGGGAGATGATGATTTTATTTATTTTAAAAGTTATAAAAAAACTCAAAGGATACCAATTGTTATTTATGCAGACTTCGAATGTATTTTAACTCCTAAAAAACCTGATGAATTCATTCAGAGTTGTAAAAAAAAAAAAACATATATTACACATTTACATGAAATTATGAGTTATGGGTTTTATGTAAAAGTCGACTATGATATTATACCAAAAGAGTTAGTAAAACAGTTGAAGATTCCTAGAAAGGTGGTTATTTATAGAGGTGAAAATGCAGCAAAAAAATTTATGGAAAATATGATTGATATCGGAAATAATATCAAAACAATTTACGAAACTGCTACACCAATGGGTAAATTAACTGAAAAAGAAGAAAAACGTTTTCAAAGAATTAAAAGATGTGAAAAATGTTCAAAACATTTAAAAAAAAATAATTTAATTAAAGTTCGAGATCACTGTCATTTTACTGGTAAATATAGACAATGTCTTTGTCTCGAATGTAATTTTCAAATAACTAATCCATCATTCATTCCAATTTTCTTTCATAATTTATCGTACGATAGCCATTTCATAATTCGAGAGCTCGGTTGCGATGGTCAAAATATTCACGTTATTCCTAATTCATCAGAAAAATATATATCCTTCAGCAAGGAAATCGCACCTAAATTTAGTATAAAATTTGTTGATACATTCCGTTTTATGAGCGAGTCATTAAGTAAACTTGCGGAAAATTTATCTGAAGATAAGTCGAGATTTAGAGAAACTCTTAAAATATTTTCTGCGGAAGCACTAGATTTAGTTACACGAAAAGGAGTCTTCCCTTATGAATATGTCGATAATTGGAGTAAATTAGATGATACTTTTCTACCATCAAAGCTAGAATTTTATAACTCTTTAACAGACGAGAAAATTAGTGATGAAGATTATATACATGCTAAAAATGTATGGCATACATTTGATATAAAGACTTTAGGTGAATATAGTGATCTTTATTTAAAAACTGATGTTAGCATACTAGCCGATGTGTTCGAAAATTTTAGAGACTTATGTTTATCTACGCTCGAACTAGATCCTGCTCATTATATGACTGCTCCCGGGTTTGCTTTTGACTGTATGCTGAAGTATACCAAGGTCAAATTATCAAGGTTAAAGGAGTATAACATGTTGCTTTTCTTCGAAAAATCGATTAGAGGCGGGATATGCCAATCAACCAAAAGATATGTTAAGGCAAACATACCAAATATCGAAGGATTGGACTATAATGCAAATGAACCGATCACATGGATTACATATCTCGATTGTGTGAATTTGTATGGGAAGTCTATGTTAACAGAATTACCTTTTAAAGATTTTGAATGGGTTGACGATCTCAACATAGATGTAACTAAAATCGCTGATGATTCAGAAGTCGGATATATATTAGAAGTTGATATTGAGTATCCTAAACATCTACATAAATATCATAATGATTTCCCATTTTTACCGTTTAACGAATGTCCACCAAATTCGAAAGTTGAGAAATTGTTAACTACTTTATCACCGAAAAAAAACTATATTGTACATTACAAAAATTTAAAACAAGCAATTTCTCACGGTCTTAAAGTAGTAAAAATTCATCGAGCTATCCGTTTTTCCCAAAGTAAATGGATGGCATCATACATAAAATTATGTACATCTATGAGAGTACAAGCTAAAAACGAGTTTGAGAAGGATTTCTGGAAGTTGCTAATTAATAGCGTTTTTGGTAAATGTATGGAGAATGTTCGAGCAAGAACTTCTATAAAACTGGTTTCTTCAGAACAAAAAGCAAGGAAATTAATGGCGAAAACTAGTTTTAAAGACAGAACTATATATTCTAAGAATCTCATGGCCATTCATCAGCATGAGGAAACAATTAAATTCGACAAGGCAATTTATGTAGGATTTGCAATTTTAGACGTTTCGAAAACATTTATGTATGACTTCCATTATAATGTAATGAAGAAAAGGTATGGTACTAAAATTAGTTCTTTATATTCGGATACTGATTCCCTGATATATGCTATCCAAACAACAAATTTTTTTGACGATTTAAAAAATAGTTTATTACCATATTTTGACACATCTAATTATCCTAAAGACCATTGTTGTTTTAGTGAAATTCATAAAAATCAACCAGGGTTCTTTAAAGATGAAATGAAAGGAATTATAATTAAAGAATTCGTTTCATTAAGACCGAAATTATATGCTTATAAAACTATAGATGGCGCTGAGAAAAAAAAAGCAAAAGGCGTAAAGAAATATATAATTAAAAATCACATGCAATTTAACAATTATATGAATATACTAAACGCTTTTATAAACCATAAAACTCTCAAGGATGAACAAACTCATAGAAAAATGAATTTTATCCAATCAAATAAACATGTTGTTCATTCGAAAACAATGAGCAAACTTGTTCTAAGTGCAAACGATGATAAACGTTATATAATGGATGACGGGATAAATACTTTAGCTTATGGTCACTATAAACTTAATGACTCAGTTTAAAAGCGTTATCTAGCGGAACAAAATACAGCAGTATTATTATTTTCATTGATTTATTTACCACTAGATGACGCTTTTTGTTTTTATCGATTGTATATATTTATATATAGTTTTCAAAACAGACTAATGAGGATCAGGAGATCATGTGAAATAATTAATTCGACTTAATAAAAAAAACTGATATTTTATTTTATTAAAAAAATAAATAAATAAATAAATAAATAAATATTATACATAAAAAAACATTATTTTAAAATATCTGATGATGTTATCCATGAATTTTGACTTGAATCAAAACCTAACCATTTAACAAACATTTTATTCCCAACTTTTTTTACAATACGTTCAATGAGAAAGGTGTTTGGAAAATCAGTTAATTTAATTTCCTGTTCATAAAAACCACCTAAAATTATACTGCCTGATTCATCCTTTAGTTGATAAGTTACTGGATTTGTCTGTAAAACTTTTGAAACTGTAAATATTTCCGTTGTCCAATTTGGTGTATATCCTTTAGTAAATATATGTTTATACTTAGATATTCGTACTTTATCGTTAACTTTAAATTTTGGTTTATACAATGTTTCAGAATTTATATATGTGTTAAATTTAATTCTGTTTGTACCCATTCGAGCTTCACTAGGTGTACATTTGATTGTTCTGTGTTTTGTGTTATTATAGTTATGTATAATTTTTGATATTGTATTGTGCCAATTCCATGTGCCTGTTGCAGTAAAATGTCTATATATATTATTTTTAAGAGTTCGAATCACACGTTCCGCGATTGAACATTTGATAACACTGTATGAACTGTAATGTTTAATTTTATATTTTTTCATTAAATCTTGGAATTGGACATTGTAAAATTCTGTACCATTATCTGTCTGTAAAAATTTTGGTTTAGCTTTTTTCAATATATTAAACATTCCTTTTGTACATTCTTTACCTGATTTATTTTTCAGCGGTTCCACAAATACATATTTGCTATATGTGTCTATAACAATTAATATGAATTTAAAACCATAATTTTTTTTAGAATGAGATTGCATATCCATTAAATCAGCTTGCCAGAGGTCGTCAATAAACCGTGTTACCACACTACGTCTAGGAAATATTTTTCTCGCTGGTCGATGTAGCTCATTAGCTATACTCTCTAAGGTTGACATTATACTATAATATTTCTCTCACGCAGTTCTTCTAAAATAGATATAATTTCATTATTGACACCAGTATTACCAACACTTTGTGATGATGTCAGAAGATTTAATCTAGTTACTAGCTCATTCGGATCGTCATAATAAACTAATTGTGTTTGAGGTAATACATCTTTATATAAACCTCTGCCTGTCTTAGGATCAGGTGATGAAGTAAAATTAATCATATCTGTAGACATATGATCTGCAGGTGAAAAACTGCTTGCTGATTGATTAAAATCAAATGGTTCAATTTCTTGTGTTATTTTTCTACGTTTAGCGTTAAATAACCCAAAAGGAGTAGAAGGTAAAGTATTGTTAAATGATTTTAAGCTAATTCGAGGAGTTGTATTCTCATTAATTTTAGCTATCTCTTCGTTAAACTGTTTTTCCTCCATTTTCATTCGATCATACAACGGTTTTACAACAGTCATCCATTTATGGTACCTCGAGGTTCTAGGTTTTCCATCTGCTTTTAAATGGACTCCAGAAGTTTTCAAAATATTGTAATAAGATTCTATATCTTCTATAGTTGTTTTTTTTGGTTCCTTCTCACATAATAAAGACCATAGTCCTGGTGTAAATTTATAATATTTATTAAGCAGCAATAATTTACCGTGACTAAAAGTTGCAGAGTGTTTTCCTATTTTATACGAATCACTATCTTTATCATAATGCAAACCATAGGATTTATCATAACGTGTTGATTTAGGACGGTTATTTAAAAAATTTTCAAATGGTGAATTTAATTCGTTATCATCATCATCTTCACTAGTACATGAGGTTTCTGATTTATTTTCTAGCTCAGTTGACTGTGTGTTCCATATTTCATTTTGTTTTGTATGTGTACTCAATGGTTCAATTATTGGCTTAAATGCTTCACGGAAATAGTTTTCAGAATCTATAACACCGCGTTTCATTTCCATTATTTTTCGTTTAATATTTTTTTTTGATGTTATTAAATTTTCCAACAAGACTTTTTCTTTGTTCATTGTAAATAATAAATGTAATATACCTGTATCGTGTGACTACCGATAACACTATGCAGATAATTACTTTGTGACGGTATATTTATATATGAGTATAAGCATATAAAATTATCTTATTTTAATGAACGTATGAAAACCACATCTATACCTTCCTTCATTCATTTCCCGAGTTTTATCGATGACCATAAACCCATAATCACTATGATTCCAACATAAATGAGAAATTTTGCGAAATTCTGAGAAATCCATATCTGTAGATGAATGATCGTTGAATATATGTCGTAAATTTGTATCATCTTGTTTCAGTATTATTAAGAAGTTTGCGTTATCTCTTACTAGCTGTTTGGTTATTTTAGAATATGTCTGTGCTAAATAAAATACAGAGCTAGCACCCGAATGTCTACCCATACTAAAGTATTCTCTAATTACGGACTGTGGACCACATATCACATCGTCAAAAATGATGATGGAATTTTTTTTGGTTAAGTTTGGTTTTATAACCTTATCAGCGCTTGTAAATATGAAAAAATTAGCACCCTTTATATCATCTATTATTTTTTTCAATAAAACATATTTTTCCTGATTAGAGGTTTTTGAGTATAAATAAATATTTTCAAATCTTAACCCGTTTGCATGTGTGATCAGATTATACATTATATTTGTTTTTCCTGAACCACTGGGGCCAACTAGTATAGCACGTATAGTATCGGGTAATAACGAACCATGTCTTGATGGTTTTTTTATTACCTGAACATCTACATTTATAACATCTAATTTATCTTTCTGCTCAATCAAATTCATATTATTTTCATATAAATACTCTAGATTTTTTAAATTTATAGCCAGTTATAGATGGCGTGTTCAACTCGCAAGTATAAGTCAGACAAGACTGGAAAAGGATTAGTAAACTCTCTTATAAATAGTCTCCCGTTCGAAGCCCATGTTTCAGGCTATCAGTATTGCGGCCCTGGTACAAAATTAAAAAAGAGACTAGATCGTGGTGATAAAGGAATAAACCCATTGGATGCTGCTTGTCGTGATCACGATATTGTGTATGCAACGAGTAAAAATTTAGACGATAGACATAAAGCTGATAAAGTGCTAGAAAATCGTGCTTGGGAGAGATTTAAAGCAAAAGATACACCTAGAAAAGAGAAATTAGTTGCGTACGCAGTAACAAACGCAATGAAAGCTAAAAGAAAAATAGGTATGGGTTGCAAACGGAAACGTGCTATAAAAACAAATTGTATACTAGCAGCGAAAAAAAAAAGAATCTCAAAAAAAAAGAATGGTGGTAAAAGGTTGATTTTAGTACCGAGACAATCAGGAGGTGCAATTCCCTTAATACCTATATTTGCAGGATTGTCAGCACTTGGTAGTTTGATGTCTGGAGGTGCTAGTGTGTATAATGCGGTTCAAAATTCAAAAAGAAAAAAAGGCAGTGGTTTGAAATCAAACAAGAATAGGTTAAGGAAAAAAAACTGATGATCACGCTACCTGATAGACCGCTTTCGTCTCAAGATATTATAAAATACATCGGAAAGTTGAAAATCAATCATTTCCGTGGTGTCTTTTCACGTGATAACTTACCTAAAAAACCACATACGATTGAATGTGGTATATTAAACTTGGATGCATCTTCAGGCGACGGAATCCATTGGGTAGCGTTTTATAAAAATAAGGACAAAGTTGTATATTTTGATAGCTTTGGTGATTTACCACCACCAATTGAATTACAACATTATTTCAGACAGTTCAAAATAGTATACAACTATTCCAACTATCAAGACTTCAATACATTTAACTGTGGTCATTTATGTCTTGAATTCTTGCAATGCATGAATCTATTACATTAAATCTAACTGGAAATTCAACTGTATTGTCGGTAAATTATTTTCCATCTCTAAACGTTTACGAGGATTCAGAAATAGCTTTGTTATCTTTGCAAACGTGCAATTCATTTCCAAATATTATAAATCCAACTAATAACCGGCTGAGAATAAAATCAATTCCTCCAGATAGAATAGCAAAAATTCAATTTTTTGTACCAGTCGAATGCCGTGACATAGAAGATATTAACAAATATATGGTAGAAGAGTTATCTCAAGTTAATAAAGTCTACGGAACAAAGCTGACATTCAGTGTACGTATTGATCCTGTCGATTTTAGAACGTATATAAAATGTAATGGAATACTAAACTTTGAGCATCCGTATAGTATAGCACCTGTTTTTGGGTATAGAAAGAAAGTTTGTGGACCGTTTCATGAAGAACATCGATCGGATAAAGCTGCAAATTTAAACACAATTAATTCTATAAAAGTAATGTGTAATATAGCACATGGGTCATTCAACAACCAACTTCAAAGCCATTCGATATATGAGTTTTTCCCAAGTGGGAGAAGAGGAACAAAGGTTGTTCAATCTCCGGTAAACCTTATATATTACAGATTAAACAAAACAGATATTAATTCAATTACTGTTCAGTTAGTTGACCAAAACAATAATCCAATTGACAATTTTAACGAAACGTTAACAGTTGTTCTGCATATTAAACGTCACGGATCTCATCATTAAATTTATATCTTAGATTTTGTAATGTATGAGTCAGTTACTTTAAGTTTAACTGGGAATGCTACCATATTATCTGTAAATTATTTTCCGTCTATAAACCTTTACGAGGACTCAGAAATAGCTTTGTTATGTTTACAGTCATTTAATTCGTTTCCAAATATTAATGATAATAATAATAAATTTTCTATACAAGTAGCTGAGAATGAAAACAATAATGATCCTATGATATGTTTTATTACATTGGAAGAGGGTTGTTATGAAATTGAAGATATTAAGCAACGAGTTAAGAAGCAAATAGATGACTATAATAGTAAAAACTTAACCAATTTAACATTCGACATTACAGTTGATCCTAACGATTTCAGATCGTATATAAAATGTAATGGGATACTACACTTTGAGCATCCGTATAGTATAGCACCTGTATTCGGTTTTGAAAAACGAGTATATAAGCCACACAATGAAATTCTTCGATCGGAAAAAGCTGTAAATTTAAACACAATTAATTCTATAAAAGTAATGTGTAATATAGCTCAAGGATCATTCAACAACCATCTTCAGAGTCATTCGATTTATGAGTTTTTCCCAAGTGAAAGGACAGGGTTGAAAGTAATTCAGTCACCACCAAATTTAATATATTACAAATTGAATAAAACAAATATTGATTCGATAACCGTTCAGTTAGTTGATCAAGATCATAATCCGATTGATAATTTTGGTGAGGCATTGACAATTGTGTTACATATTAAACGTTACGGATCTTGAGATGGGTTTAAAATTCAATATAAACCCACTACTTCGGATCAGTACAACTAGTCATAAGACTAAAGTGCTACCAGCAACATCAAATCAAATAAAAAAATTGACGGTGAAGAATAAAAAAATTTTACAAGCTTTGGGTTATCAATTAAAGCAGAATGCCTGAAAGTGATATTTTGGATATAACTTCACAGTACGAAACGGATTCTAAAATTACAAAAATTGAATATCATTCATACGCACCGTATACAACATCATTTAATAATAATGATGAAATACGTATATCGATCCAGCAAACGGATGTCTATCCATATCTACACGAAAGCTTTATTTTTTTGGAAGGAATAATTACTGATGCTACCAAAGTGAAACTAACTAATAACGGTTACTCTTACCTTTTTGAGCAAATACGGTTGGAAATCAATGGGATAGAAGTAGATAGCACGCGTGTTCTTGGAATCACTAGCTCGTTGAAAGGTTACTTATCCGGTACGCCAGACAACTACAATTGCTATGAAAATGCTGGCTGGAATTTTAAAAACGCAACGCAATCAGAAAATGACAAAGGCGAATTTAGTGCTTGCATTCCATTGAAATATTGGTTAGGTTTGTTTGAAGATTATAAAAGAATATTAGTGAATTCTAGATTGGAATTAATATTAACTCGAAGTCATAGCGATTTAAATGCTTTAAGTTTAAAAACTGGTGTAACTGCTTCTGAAGGTAAAGTCGTTTTAAATAAAATAGCCTGGATGGTTCCACATATAACTGTTGACGATGAAGAAAGGTTAAAATTATTGAAACTTATAGAAAAAGAAAAAAGTTTGTTTATTCCTTTTAGATCTTTTGAGACTTTTGAATATCCTGAACTCGGAACCGCTAAAAAAGTTGTATGGAATTTGAAAACTGCTTCAAAATTAGAAAAACCACGATTTATCATAATTGGATTGCAAAAAGGACGCAAAAATATGTTATCGAAAGATTGTAGTATATTTGACCATTGTAATTTAACAAACGTTAAAGTATTTCTGAACTCGATAGCTTATCCATACAATAATTTGAATTTAGATTTTACTAAAAATAATTTCACTTTATTATATAATATGTATACATCGTTTCAAGAATCGTACTATGAAAAAAGTATTCGTAACCCGATATTGAGTCCTTCTACTTTTCTGACAAACGCTCCAATTATAGTCATCGATACTTCGAAACAGAACGATTCAGCTACTGCCTCGGCAGTGGATGTTCAATTGGAAATTGAAGCTTCAGAATCGCTTGCAGGTGTAACTGCATACTGTTTATTAATTCATGATCGTATTGTAGAATATGTACCTTTTACTAGAGAAGTAAGGAAACTTGTGTAAATATAATTAAGAATTAATTTTTAACAATAAAAACTATTATTTAATAATTTGTGTTCTTTACTTGTAATAATTATTTTAGTTTTAAGATTTGCTAAAAAATTTGCTACACGAAGACAAAATTTGGTAGAAAATCTCTGTTTTGTGTTACACGGTAAATCTGAGTGCTCCAAGGGAGACATTCCCCCTTGAAAAAAAATTTTTACCGTGGAAAAGCTGGCTGTGAACATACAAATATATACTACTTGTAATAGTATGAACTATATTATGTTTTTGGTAACTAATAGAAATTTAAAAAAATTCTTCATACTGTACCCAAAGTATTTACATAGTAATTTAAAAATATCCAGTAGGAGAGGAAAAGGAAAATAAAATATAATTTTAAATGATATAGTCATGTTTTTGTCATAAATGTCATTATTTTATTGATCATCTGAAAAAAACATAACAAATAAACATAGAAAAATTTTTGTTGAGAAAAAATGTTCCTGTTAAAAACTCACTTATTGGGTGTCTGCTATCGGTACCTGAAAATGATATGTTTGATTAGAATTATTAATTTCAAAAACTAAAGTATTTATATTATATCCTTACGACGTTTGGCGGTGGGCTCGGTGGCGTCTCCCTTGCTGTGACGTAGAGCTCCTGAAAATAATGTGTTTGATTAGACAAAACTTGAGGTTTTCTTAAATATATTATATACTAATATATCCTTACGTTTGACGGCTGCGCAGTTTCGGCGGTCTGATTGAGGTCCTGAAAAATTTGTTTAATTAGATTTATAAATTTCAAAAACTCAAAAGCTTTTTTTTAATATACTAATATATCCTTACGTCTGCTGGTCGACTACTGCTGGCCTCCTGAAAATAATTTGTTTAATTAGATTTATAAATTTCAAAAACTCAATAGCTTTTTTTTAATATACTAATATATCCTTACGTCTGCTGGTCGCCTACTGCTGGCCTCCTGAAAATAATTGGTTTAATTAGATTTATAAATTTCAAAAACTCAATAGCTTTTTTTTAATATACTAATATATCCTTACGTCTGCTGGTCGACTACTGCTGGCCTCCTGAAAATAATTGGTTTAATTAGATTTATAAATTTCAAAAACTCAATAGCTTTTTTTTAATATACTAATATATCCTTACGTCTGCTGGTCGACTACTGCTGGCCTCCTGAAAATAATTTGTTTAATTAGATTTATAAATTTCAAAAACTTGATAATTATTTTAAATATACTAATATAATATCATTACGTTCGGCGGCCTCCGACTTTCCGTCTGCCTACGGTCCTGAAAAATTTGTTTAATTAGATTTATCAATTTCGAAAACTTGAACGCTTTTTTTAATTATACTAAATATATATCCTTACCTTCTTCGGCCGCGGCGAGGCCGTTTTCAGTAGACCGTCCTGAAAATAATTTGTTTAATTAGATTTTTTGATTTCGAAAACTTGAATGTCTTTTTAAATATACTAATATATCCTTACGCTTGACGACGGCCGCCGCCTACCACCATCACCACCCCTCCGCCTACCACCACCACGACCGCTGACACCGCCACCGCCACCCCCACCTCCCCTTTTGGACTGGCCACCTCTGGACTTGGCTACAATATAAATTACAATTATATACATAATATTAAGACTGTTATTAAGGAATATGTAAAGTAAACACTCACCGCAATCCCGGGACAAATGTCCCTGTTTACCACAGTTATAGCATTCTGAAACGGGTAGATATCATTTTAATCGTTTCTAATTGTAGACAATATATATATATTAACCAATAGTCTTATACAAATGTATGCTTACTTCGGTCGCGACCTCCACCGCCACCGCCATCGCCATCACCACCACCACCGCCCCCTTTCAACGGGCCACCTCTGGGCTTGGCTACAATATAAATTACAATTATATACATAATATACATAACAGTTATAACATTCTGAAACGGGTAGATAATATATAATATATTAACCAATGATCTTATACAAATTTATACTTACGCTGAGCGCGGTCTTGCCCGTGGTTCACATAAACCGTGCAGCTGTGGCTTATATTGAAGACGCTCATTCTAAATTTAATAAGACAGTTGAAAAGAACAATTGATTGGTCTGCATTATTATGTTTGTGGCATTATAAAATATTCAATTTGTCTAACGAAATGCATATGGTGCACACTAACACTAAGCCAGCGTTCGAATTAATTGATAAATACGATCGGCGGTGACCGTGTTAAAAACAAAAACAAAAAATAGAAAAAATATTTAGTTTCACAGAAAGCATGTGTTGCAGACAAAACTAAGGCTCGATTTTCTTCGCAAATTTATATTATTATTTTATTATTTAAATTAATAAATTATTATATACGATCCGCGTTGAACGTGTTAAAAAAACAAGGCCCTGATGTACGCTTGGCAATTGCCGTTAATGTTTTAGACTTTGTTACTCATTCTGAAGTTGACAAATAAAAAGCAATAAAGAAAGTGTATAGTAAAACAAACAATAAGTGATCTATCGGTATTATTAAGTCGATGGTATGATAAAATATTAAATTCGTTGAACGGAAAGCATGTGTTACATTACATTGATTGATTAATACCTACGATCTGCGGTCAACGTTTTAAAAAGCAACAAATTAAATTAATACTAAATTGTATACTCACGTGTTTTCTGTTATTCACGGCTGTCGGATGTTTAATAACGGTTATAGTCGGACGTCGGGTCGTCGGCGCAGTCTTAGAGCGGCGACAATAACAAGAGTCAAGGCAGGTAACCCATGCGGGTGACGATATCGCAAGGCTGATTTATTGAATTGACATATTATATCGATATTTTATATTTTTATTATTCATTCGAACACAGCATTACACCTTACACTTTTGACCATCATTTTTTTTTTCATTTTTGCAAAAAATTTTCATATAGTCATAATAATGCCACAGGATCATCACTCAAATTCATTAATACACACGCAAACATGGTTTTCAAACATTCCCGCCTTTGACAGAATACCGCCAAAGTGGTAGGCCTTATCACCGACCGTTTATCGTCGATCCTCTCGCTATCAGCGAATGACTTACAGTAAGTTGTAGGCGCGACTTTTAACAAGCCGACCCCGCGTTACGTATCCCCCGATTACACGATACGGGAGACCTTGGGTCAAACATCATGTTGGTGCGCGGAAACGTTTCCGTGTTTTTCGGAGGTTCGTATGGGAAACAGAACCCCGATCCGCTGATCGAGTTTCGCTTCTATATTGCTCTACTCTACTACTAAGCTTATGACGACAGAAATTATTAACGTGGCCGCTGGAAATTCACATAATATTTCCAATATATATTACGCATGGAAATGTTTAATGTTTTTGTAGATCGTATTGGTTATTGTAATTTGTAACATTATATGGGTTTGCTTATTATATACCTAAAGTTTATTTACATATATACATAGTATACATAGTATAACATTATACTGCATATATATAATTATCCGGACCACTGAGGTGACTGTCCTGCTAGACACCCTAAAAAGACGGTTACTATAAGATTTGCATAGAAGCCCGAAATGTTTTGAATTTTTTTTCACGTACATTATTACTTAATTTTCTGTTTTCGGAGACAGTTACGGAGACAGTTACGGAGACCTGGCCGTCGCATATTGTCTGCTATCCGACGAAGTCGGATTGCCTACTCGGACCCCTGAGGTGACTGACCTGCTAGACACCCTACCCTTATTATTACGGTGAACGTCATTCGAGGTGACTGACCACCTAGACACTCAAAAAATGATGTTGGCTATATGATTTGCATAGAGGCCCGAAATGTTTTGAATTTTTTTTCCCGAAATTTATTACTTAATTTCGTGTTTTCGGCGACAGTAATGAACGCTGTCCGCGATTCGACGCAGTCGGATTGCATACCTGACGAAGTTTCCCAGCCGTCGCACATTGTCCGCTATCCGACGAAGTCGGATTGCCTACCCGCACCACTGAGGTGACTGATCTGCTAGACACCCATAAAAAGACGGAGGCTATATGATTTTCATAGACCCCCGAAATGTTTTAAAATTTTTTTCACAGTAAAGAACGCTGTCCGCTATCCGACGCAGTCGGATTGCATACCTGACGACGTGACATGGCCGTCGCATATTGTCTGCTATCCGACGAAGTCGGATTGCCTACTCGGACCACTAAGGTGACTGACTTGCTAGACACCCTAAAAAGACGATGGCTATATGATTTGCATAGAATCCCGAAATGTTTTGAATTTTTTTTCCGTTTTCGGTGGCAGTAATGAACGTTGTCCGCGATTCGACGCAGTCGGATTGCATACCTGACGACGTAACCCAGCCGTCACACATTGTCGGATGCCTACCCTTATAACTACAGGGAACGTCATTCGAGGTGACTGACCTGCTAGACACCCATAAAAAGACGGAGGCTATATGATTTTCATGGACCCCCGAAATGTTTTACAATTTTTTTCACGTTTTCACGTTTTGAACGTTGCATACCTGTTGCCGAGACATATAAGTCCAACGTCGAGGTAGGTGACTGACTCGCTAGACCCCAAATAAATCGAGGTGGCTATATGATTATCCGAAATATTTGAATTCTATTACTTGATTTTGCGTTTTTGAAGGCAGTAAAAAACTTACAGCTCTCCGGTTAACTAATCCACTATCCTTCTCACAAATCCACCATTCTTTTCATTAATCCAACATCCTTATCAGCAATCCAAAATCCTTATCACTTATCCACTTTTCTTATCAATATCCACCGTTCTTATCATAACACTCATAACCGACATCGGTTGACGACCAGACCACAAGACCACTGCGGCATCCGACATCGACAACACTCCTCACCAACCACGGGGGGTCTGGGGGTCTCCCCCAGCGACGCTCGGAGAGCTAGTCTTATAGTATAAAACGAAGACCCGTGTGGCGCCGCCTGTGCCGATTTTCCGTACCAGCGTAAGAGACTACCAATGAAAAAATTCGACGGGCGGTCTCCCGGCGGCGGCGGAGCCGTCGCCGCGTTATCACTCCTTCTTATCACTTTTCGCGATTTCTTTCGATATTTTCAAAATTTCTTCACATTTCGAGTTTTACCCCCCCCTGGGGTCCCCGGGCGGCCCCGCTCGGACCTTATTCGCGTTCCCCGGTAAATTTACGTACCGCGCGCGGCCGTAATTTTTTCCCGGCGGGCCCGCCGCGTGGGCCGTTACGTGAAAACCGAGCGCCGCCGTCGCGGGCGTTTTTTGCCTTTTTTTTTCGAGAATTCGAGTTTTAGCCCTCTTCGAGGCGTCCGCCCTCCCCGTTCGCGACTCATTCGCGTTCCCCGTTACGTTTATAGGTCGCGCGCGGCCGTACTCGAATATTTTAGTGCGCCGCGGCGTAGAGAACGATAGCGGAAAGCGCGGCGTCGTCGCCGTCTTACCGATTTTTCCGACTTTTTCGACTAGAGTCGCGTCTCGCCGCTCTCTCAAAAGTCTCACCTCCCCGTCGACGCGATATTCGCGTTCCCAGCTAAATTTATAGGCCGCGCGCGGCCGTACTTCGTCCGAGACGAGTCCCGGGGCCGCGGGACGACGCCGAGAGCGGAGCGCCGATATCGCCGCCGTCGAGTAGGTATTACTATATACGGGCATAAATACGTGCGTCGGAGGGTCCGATTTTTTTTCGCGAATATCGCGTTTTCGACGTCCGGGGGTGGCGGAGCCTGTCGTCCGCCGCCCGAAGCGGTGGGATCGCCGGCTCAAAAGCCCTCCGCGGACGCCGGGACCGCGTTCGCGATTCGCCGGGACGGCGAAACCGCTTAAGAGTCATAGATTCTGCGGCCGTACTTCCTCCGGGACGGGTCCCGAGGCCGCGGGATGACGCCGAGAGCCGAGTGCGGAGAGCGGCGCCGTCGAGTGGGTATTACTATATACAGGCATAAATACGTGCGTCGGAAGGTTTGATTTTTTTCGCGAATATCGCGTTTTTTACGTCCGGGGGTAGCAAAGCCGGTCGTCCGCTGCCCGAAGCCGTGGGATCGCTGGCTCAAAAGCCCTCTGCGGACGCCGGGAAAGCGTTCGCGATTCGCCGGGACGGCGAAACGGCTTAAGAAGCATAGATTCGACACCAGTTTTCAACTCGGTAGGTAGGTAGGTAGGTAAGGCGTCGGTGCGGTTGACCCGGGGGTCGTGGTTTCGATGCCGGCCGCCGGGAATTTCGTAAATTTGCGGCGGCCGTGATATTTCGGAATTTTTTTTTTTCGCGTTTTTTTTTTTGTCATTTTCCTTTCGCCATCACTTTCGCCTTATCGTGATATACGGATTTGACGAAAATTTGACGTTTTTTTTTTTAAATTCGAGTTTCACCCCTTTTGAAGACGTCGGACCTCCCCGTCGAAGACTTATTCACGTTCCCCGCTAAATTTATAGGCCGCGCGCGGCCGTACTTCGTCCGGTACAAGTCCCGGGTCCGCGGGACGACGCCGAGAGCCGAGTGCGGAGAACGCCGCCGTCGAGTGGGTATTACTATATACAGGCATAAATACGTGCGTCGGAAGGTTCGATTTTTTTCACGAATATCGCGTTTTTGACGTCCGGGAGTGGCGGAGCCGGTCGTCCGCTGCCTGAAGCCGTGGGTCGCCGGCTCAAAAGCCCTCTGCAAACGCCGGGAGAGCGTTCGTGATTCGCCGGGACGGCGAAACCGCTTAAGAGTCATAGATTCGACACCGGTTTTCAACTCAGTAGGTAGGTAGGTAGGTAAGGCGTCGGTGCGGATGACCCGGGGGTCGTGGTTTCGATGCCGGCCGCCGGGAATTTCGTTAATTTGTGGCGGCCGCGATATTTCGGAATTTTTTTTTTCGCGTTTTTTTTTTGTCATTTTCCTTTCGCCATCACTTTCGCCTTATCACTTTTGACGAATTTTCAAAATTTCTTCAAAATTCGTGTTTTAACGCCTTCGCGCACCTCGGACTGCCCCGTTCGGACCTTATTCGCGTTCCCCGTTAAATTGTGAGGCCGCGCGCGGCCGTACTTTGTTCCGTCCCGTCCCGCCGAGGCCGAGACGACGTGCGATAGGAGTGCCGCCGTCGCCCACGTTTTTCGATAATTTTTTCGAATAGTCGAGTTTTAACCGTTTTGGAAACGTCTCACCTCCCGTTCGCGACTTATTCGCGTTCCCCGTTACATTTATAGGCCGCGCGCGGCCGTACTTGAATATTTTAGAGCGCCGCGGCGTCTTACCGATTTTTCCGACTTTTTCGACTAAAGTCGCGTCTCGCCGCTCTCTCAAAAGTCTCACCTTCCCGTCGACGCGATATTCGCGTTCCCAGCTAAATTTATAGGCCGCCTGCGGCCGTACTTCCTCCGGGACGGGTCCCGAGGCCGCGGGATGACGCCGAGAGCCGAGTGCGGAGAGCGGCGCCGTCGAGTGGGTATTACTATATACAGGCATAAATACGTGCGTCGGAAGGTTTGATTTTTTTCGCGAATATCGCGTTTTTTACGTCCGGGGGTAGCAAAGCCGGTCGTCCGCTGCCCGAAGCCGTGGGATCGCTGGCTCAAAAGCCCTCTGCGGACGCCGGGAAAGCGTTCGCGATTCGCCGGGACGGCGAAACGGCTTAAGAGGCATAGATTCGACACCAGTTTTCAACTCGGTAGGTAGGTAGGTAGGTTTAGGCGTATGTGCGGATAATCCGGGGGTCGTGGTTTCGATGCCGGCCGCCGGGATTGGAGATAATTTGCGGCGGCCGTGTTAATCCGGAATTTTTTTTTCACGTTTTTTTTTTTCGTTATTTTCCTTTCGCTATCACTTCCGCCTTATCACTTTTGATGAATTTTTTCAAAATTTCTTCAAAATTAGTGTTTTAACGCCTTCGCGCACCTCGGACGGCCCCGTTCGGACTTTATTCGCGTTCCCCGTTAAATTGTGAGGCCGCGCGCGGCCATACTTTGTCTCGGCCCGTCCCGCCGCGGCCGAGACGACGTGCGATAGGAGTGCCGCCGTCGCCCACGTTTTTCGATAATTTTTTCGAATAGTCGAGTTTTAACCGTTTTGGAAACGTCTCACCTCCCGTTCGCGACTTATTCGCGTTCCCCGTTACATTAATAGGCCGCGCGCGGCCGTACTTGAATATTTTAGAGCGCCGCGGCGTCTTACCGATTTTTCCGACTTTTTCGACTAAAGTCGCGTCTCGCCGCTCTCTCAAAAGTCTCACCTTCCCGTCGACGCGATATTCGCGTTCCCAGCTAAATTTATAGGCCGCCTGCGGCCGTACTTCCTCCGGGACGGGTCCCGAGGCCGCGGGATGACGCCGAGAGCCGAGTGCGGAGAGCGGCGCCGTCGAGTGGGTATTATTATATACAGGCATAAATACGTGCGTCGGAAGGTTTGATTTTTTTTCGCGAATATCGCGTTTTTTACGTCCGGGGGTAGCAAAGCCGGTCGTCCGCTGCCCGAAGCCGTGGGATCGCTGGCTCAAAAGCCCTCTGCGGACGCCGGGAAAGCGTTCGCGATTCGCCGGGACGGCGAAACGGCTTAAGAGGCATAGATTCGACACCAGTTTTCAACTCGGTAGGTAGGTAGGTAGGTTTAGGCGTATGTGCGGATGATCCGGGGGTCGTGGTTTCGATGCCGGCCGCCGGGATTGGAGATAATTTGCGGCGGCCGTGTTAATCCGGAATTTTTTTTTCACGTTTTTTTTTTTCGTTATTTTCCTTTCGCTATCACTTCCGCCTTATCACTTTTGATGAATTTTTTCAAAATTTCTTCAAAATTAGTGTTTTAACGCCTTCGCGCACCTCGGACGGCCCCGTTCGGACTTTATTCGCGTTCCCCGTTAAATTGTGAGGCCGCGCGCGGCCATACTTTGTCTCGGCCCGTCCCGCCGCGGCCGAGACGACGTGCGATAGGAGTGCCGCCGTCGCCTGCGTTTTTCGATAATTTTTTCGAAAAGTCGAGTTTTAACTGTTTTGGAAACGTCTCACCTCCCGTTCGCGACTTATTCGCGTTCCCCGTTACATTTATAGGCCGCGCGCGGCCGTACTTGAATATCTTAGAGCGCCGCGGCGTAGAGAACGATAGCGAAAAGCGCGGCGTCGTCGCCGTCTTACCGAGTTTTCCGAGTTTTTCGACTAAAGTCGCATCTCACCGCTCTCTCGAAAGTCTCACCTCCCCGCCGACGTGATATTCGCGTTCCCCGCTGAATTTCTAGGCCGCGGGCGGCCGGACTTCGTCCGGGACGAGTCCCGGGGCCGCGGGACGACGCCGAGAGTGGAGTGCTGATATCGCCGCCGTCGAGTAGGTATTACTATATACAGGCATGAATACGTGCGTCGGAGGGTCCGATTTTTTCGCGTTTTCGACGTCCGAGGGTGGCGGAGCCGGTCGTCCGCTGCCCGATGCGGTGGGATCGCCGGCTCAAAAGCCCTCCACGGACGCCGGGACCGCGTTCGCGATTCGCCGGGACGGCGAAACGGCTTAAGAGTCATAGATTCGACGCCAGTTTCCAACTCTGTAGGTAGGTAGGTAGGTAAGGCGTCGGTGCGGATGACCCGGGGAGTTATGAACAGTTATGAACGTTGTCAGCGATTCGACGCAGTCGGATTGCCTACTCGGACCACCGAGGTGACTGACCTGCTAGACACCCTTAAAAGACGATTGCTATATGATTTGCATAGAAGCCCGAAATGTTTTGAATTTTGCATAATTTTTTTTCACGTAATTTATTACTTAATTTTGCATTTTTGGCGACAGTTATGAACGCTGTCCGCTATTCGACGCAGTCGGATTGCATACCTGATGACGTGACCCGGCCGACGCATATTGTCTGCTATCTGACGAAGTCGGATTGCCTACCCACACCACTGAGGTGACTGACCTGCTAGACACCCTTAAAAGACGATTGCTATATGATTTGCATAGAAGCCCGAAATGTTTTGAATTTTTTTCACGAAACTTATTACCTAATTTCGCGTTTTCGGCGACAGTAATGGACGCTGTCCGCGATTCGACGCAGTCGGATTGCATACCTGACGACGTGACCCGGCCGTCGCATATTGTCTGCTATCCGTCGAATTCGGATTGCCTACTCGGACCCCTGAGGTGACTGACCTGCTAGACACCCTACCCTTATTATTACGGTGAACGTCATTTGAGGTGACTGACCACCTAGACACTCAAAGATATACGACGGCTATATGACTTGCATGGACGCCCGAAATGTTTTACAATTTTTTTCACGAAACTTATTACCTAATTTCGCGTTTTCGGCGACAGTAATGAACGCTGTCCGCGATTCGACGCAGTCGGATTGCATACCTGACGACCAGCTGACGCATATCGTCTGCTATCCGACGAAGTCGGATTGCCTACTCGGACCACTGAGGTGACTGACCTGCTAGACACCCTTAAAAGACGATTGCTATATGATTTGCATAGAAGCCCGAAATGTTTTGAATTTTTTTTCAAGTAATTAATTTTTCCGTTCTCGGTGACAGTAATGAACGCTGTCCGCGATTCGACGCAGTCGGATTGCATACCTGACGAAGTTACCCAGCCGTCGCACATTGTCCTTTATCCGACGAAGTCGGATTGCCTACTCGGACCACTGAGGTGACTGACCTGCTAGACACCCTTAAAAGACGATTGCTATATGATTTGCATAGAAGCCCGAAATGTTTTGAATTTTTTTTCACGTAATTAATTTTTCCGTTTTCGGTGACAGTAATGAACGTTGTCCGCGATTTGACGCAGTCGGATTGCATACCTGACAAAGTTACCCAGCCGTCGCACATTGTCCGCTATCCGACGAAGTCGGATTGCCTACTCGGACCTCTAAGGTGACTGATCTGCTAGACACCCTTAAAAGACGATTGCTATATGATTTGCATAGAAGCCCGAAATGTTTTGAATTTTTTTTCACGTAATTAATTTTTCCGTTTTCGGTGACAGTAATGAACGTTGTCCGCGATTCGACGCAGTCGGATTGCATACCTGACGAAGTTACTCAGCCGTCGTACATTGTCCGCTATCCGACGAAGTCGGATTGCCTACTCGGACCACCGAGGTGACTGACCTGCTAGACACCCTAAAAAGACAGTTACTATATGATTTGCATAGAAGCCCGAAATGTTTTGAATTTTGCATAATTTTTTTTCACGTAATTTATTACTTAATTTTGCATTTTTGGCGACAGTTATGAACGCTGTCCGCTATTCGACGCAGTCGGATTGCATACCTGATGACGTGACCCGGCTGACGCATATTGTCTGCTATCTGACGAAGTCGGATTGCCTACCCACACCACTGAGGTGACTGACCTGCTAGACACCCTTAAAAGACGATTGCTATATGATTTGCATAGAAGCCCGAAATGTTTTGAATTTTGCATAATTTTTTTTCACGTAATTTATTACTTAATTTCACGTTTTCGGCGACAGTAATGAACGCTGTCCGCAATTGGACGCAGTCGGATTGCATACCTGACGACGTGACCCGGCCGTCGCATATTGTCTGCTTTCCGACGAATTCGGATTGCCTACTTGGACCCCTGAGGTGACTGACCTGTTAGACACCCTACCCTTATTATTACGGTGAACGTCATTTGAGGTGACTGACCACCTAGACCCTCAAAGATATACGACGGCTATATGACTTGCATGGACGCCCGAAATGTTTTACAATTTTTTTCACGAAACTTATTACCTAATTTCGCGTTTTCGGCGACAGTAATGAACGCTGTCCGCGATTCGACGCAGTCGGATTGCATACCTGACGACCGGCCGACGCATATTGTCTGCTATCCGACGAAGTCGGATTGCCTACTCGGACCACTGAGGTGACTGACCTGCTAGACACCCTTAAAAGACGATTGCTATATGATTTGCATAGAAGCCCGAAATGTTTTGAATTTTTTTTCAAGTAATTAATTTTTCCGTTCTCGGTGACAGTAATGAACGCTGTCCGCGATTCGACGCAGTCGGATTGCATACCTGACGACCAGCCGCCGCATATCGTCTGCTATCCGACGAAGTCGGATTGCCTACTCGGACCACTGAGGTGACTGACCTGCTAGACACCCTTAAAAGACGATTGCTATATGATTTGCATAGAAGCCCGAAATGTTTTGAATTTTTTTTCAAATAATTAATTTTTCCGTTCTCGGTGACAGTAATGAACGCTGTCCGCGATTCGACGCAGTCGGATTGCATACCTGACGAAGTTACCCAGCCATCGCACATTGTCCGCTATCCGACGAAGTCGGATTGCCTACTCGGACCACTGAGGTGACTGACCTGCTAGACACCCTTAAAAGACGATTGCTATATGATTTGCATAGAAGCCCGAAATGTTTTGAATTTTTTTTCACGTAATTAATTTTTCCGTTTTCGGTGACAGTAATGAACGTTGTCCGCGATTTGACGCAGTCGGATTGCATACCTGACAAAGTTACCCAGCCGTCGCACATTGTCCGCTATCCGACGAAGTCGGATTGCCTACTCGGACCTCTAAGGTGACTGATCTGCTAGACACCCTTAAAAGACGATTGCTATATGATTTGCATAGAAGCCCGAAATGTTTTGAATTTTTTTTCACGTAATTAATTTTTCCGTTTTCGGTGACAGTATTGAACGTTGTCCGCGATTCGACGCAGTCGGATTGCATACCTGACGAAGTTACTCAGCCGTCGTACATTGTCCGCTATCCGACGAAGTCGGATTGCCTACTCGGACCACCGAGGTGACTGACCTGCTAGACACCCTAAAAAGACAGTTACTATATGATTTGCATAGAAGCCCGAAATGTTTTGAATTTTGCATAATTTTTTTTCACGTAATTTATTACTTAATTTTGCATTTTTGGCGACAGTTATGAACGCTGTCCGCTATTCGACGCAGTCGGATTGCATACCTGATGACGTGACCCGGCCGACGCATATTGTCTGCTATCTGACGAAGTCGGATTGCCTACCCACACCACTGAGGTGACTGACCTGCTAGACACCCTTAAAAGACGATTGCTATATGATTTCCATAGGAGCCCGAAATGTTTTGAATTTTTTTCACGAAACTTATTACCTAATTTCGCGTTTTCGGCGACAGTAATGGACGCTGTCCGCGATTCGACGCAGTCGGATTGCATACCTGACGACGTGACCCGGCCGTCGCATATTGTCTGCTATCCGTCGAATTCGGATTGCCTACTCGGACCCCTGAGGTGACTGACCTGCTAGACACCCTACCCTTATTATTACGGTGAACGTCATTTGAGGTGACTGACCACCTAGACACTCAAAGATATACGACGGCTATATGACTTGCATGGACGCCCGAAATGTTTTACAATTTTTTTCACGAAACTTATTACCTAATTTCGCGTTTTCGGCGACAGTAATGAACGCTGTCCGCGATTCGACGCAGTCGGATTGCATACCTGACGACCGGCCGACGCATATCGTCTGCTATCCGACGAAGTCGGATTGCCTACTCGGACCACTGAGGTGACTGACCTGCTAGACACCCTTAAAAGACGATTGCTATATGATTTGCATAGAAGCCCGAAATGTTTTGAATTTTTTTTCAAGTAATTAATTTTTCCATTCTCGGTGACAGTAATGAACGCTGTCCGCGATTCGACGCAGTCGGATTGCATACCTGACGAAGTTACCCGGCCGACGCATATTGTCTGCTATCTGATGAAGTCGGATTGCCTACCCACACCACTGAGGTGACTGACCTGCTAGACACCCTTAAAAGACGATTGCTATATGATTTGCATAGGAGCCCGAAATGTTTTGAATTTTTTTCACGAAACTTATTACCTAATTTCACGTTTTCGGCGACAGTAATGAACGCTGTCCGCAATTGGACGCAGTCGGATTGCATACCTGACGACGTGACCCGGCCGTCGCATATTGTCTGCTTTCCGACGAATTCGGATTGCCTACTCGGACCCCTGAGGTGACTGACCTGTTAGACACCCTACCCTTATTATTACGGTGAACGTCATTTGAGGTGACTGACCACCTAGACACTCAAAGATATACGACGGCTATATGACTTGCATGGACGCCCGAAATGTTTTACAATTTTTTTCACGAAACTTATTACCTAATTTCGCGTTTTCGGCGACAGTAATGAACGCTGTCCGCGATTCGACGCAGTCGGATTGCATACCTGACGACCGGCCGACGCATATCGTCTGCTATCCGACGAAGTCGGATTGCCTACTCGGACCACTGAGGTGACTGACCTGCTAGACACCCTTAAAAGACGATTGCTATATGATTTGCATAGAAGCCCGAAATGTTTTGAATTTTTTTTCAAGTAATTAATTTTTCCGTTCTCGGTGACAGTAATGAACGCTGTCCGCGATTCGACGCAGTCGGATTGCATACCTGACGAAGTTACCCAGCCGTCGCACATTGTCCGCTATCCGACGAAGTCGGATTGCCTACTCGGACCACTGAGGTGACTGACCTGCTAGACACCCTTAAAAGACGATTGCTATATGATTTGCATAGAAGCCCGAAATGTTTTGAATTTTTTTTCACGTAATTAATTTTTCCGTTCTCGGTGACAGTAATGAACGCTGTCCGCGATTCGACGCAGTCGGATTGCATACCTGACGAAGTTACTCAGCCGTCGTACATTGTCCGCTATCCGACGAAGTCGGATTGCCTACTCGGACCACCGAGGTGACTGACCTGCTAGACACCCTTAAAAGACGATTGCTATATGATTTGCATAGAAGCCCGAAATGTTTTGAATTTTGCATAATTTTTTTTCACGTAATTTATTACTTAATTTTGCATTTTTGGCGACAGTTATGAACGCTGTCCGCTATTCGACGCAGTCGGATTGCATACCTGACGACCGGCCGACGCATATTGTCTGCTATCCGACGAAGTCGGATTGCCTACTCGGACCACTGAGGTGACTGACCTGCTAGACACCCTTAAAAGACGATTGCTATATGATTTGCATAGAAGCCCGAAATGTTTTGAATTTTTTTTCAAGTAATTAATTTTTCCGTTCTCGGTGACAGTAATGAACGCTGTCCGCGATTCGACGCAGTCGGATTGCATACCTGACGAAGTTACCCAGTTGTCGCACATTGTCCACCATTCACAATCCACTATTCTTATCATTAACCCAGAATCCTTATCAGAAATCCAAAATCCTTATCACTAATCCACCATCCTTATCATAAATCCACTTTTCTTATCAAAATCTAAAATCCTTATCACTTAATTTTTTCAGAGATCCCTATCACTAGACCTCTGTATCACCCATACACCGCGTCGGCTTCGGTTGACGACCAGACCACAAGACCACTGCGGCATCCGACATCGACAACACTCCTCACCAACCACGGGGGGTCTGGGGGTCTCCCCCAGCGACGCTCGGAGAGCTAGTCTTATAGTATAAAACAGAAACCCGATGGCGCGGCCTGTGGCGAATTTCCGAACCCTCTTAGAGGATAATGGAGGGAAAACGGGTCTCCCGGCGGCGGCGGAGCCGTCGATGCGTTATCACTCCTTCTTATCACTTTTCGCGATTTTTTTGAAAATTTTTGCAAATTTTCGTATTTACCCCCCCGGGGGTCTCCGGGCGGCCCCGTTCGGACCTTATTCGCGTTCCCCGCTAAATTTACGTACCGCGCGCGGCCGTACTTTTTTCCCGGCGGGCCCGCCGCGGTGGCGATTACGTGCAAACCGTCCGCCGCCGTCACGCGCGTTTTTTGCCTTTGTTTTCAAGAATTCGAGTTTTAGCCCTTTCCGAGGCGTCCGCTTTACCCGTTTGCCCCTTATTCGCGTTCCCCGTTACATTTATAGGTCGCGCGCGGCCGTACTTGAATATTTTAGAGCGCCGCGGCGTAGAGAACGATAGCGGAAAGCGCGGCGTCGTCGCCGTCTTACCGATTTTTCCGACTTTTTCGACTAAAGTCGCGTCTCACCGCTCTCTCAAAAGTCTCACCTCCCCGTCGACGCGATATTCGCGTTCCCCGTTAAATTTACAGGTTGCACGCGGCCGTACTTCGTCCGGTACGATTCCCGGGGCCGCGGTACGGCGCCGAGTGTCGAGTGCCGATATCGCCGCCGTCGAGTAGGTATTACTATATACAGGCATAAATACATGCGTCGGAGGGTTATATTTTTTTCGCGAATATCGCGTTTTCGACGTCCGAGGGTGGCGGAGCCGGTCGTCCGCTGCCCGAAGCCGTGGGATCGCTGGCTCAAAAGCCCTCTGCGGACGCTGGGACTGCATTCGTAATTCGCCGGGACGTTGAAACGGCTTAAGAGTCATAGATTCGACTCCAGTTATCATCTTAGTAGTGTAATGTTCTCGACAGCTTGGTACCTACTATCGTAGTTCTAATAGCAGATAAGTGGCTGCCGAGATATTATAGTTGCGGGTCGCAGACAATTTGTTTGATGTTGTAGTCGTGGTTGATAATAAATAAAAGACAATTGTTGTTTTATTGTGAATTTTATTATATTGTTGATAATTTTTCTAAGTCCAAATTATGCTCGTACAGAGTGGCGTGAAGGTGCTTGCACTAATGGGTGGTAGTACACGTCTGAAAACAGGCCGATTCGGGCTCCCTTATATATGAAGTTCCCCGTACCCCCTGCCTATAGATACTGTATCTCGGCTCACGGATGTGATGTGTGTGACCAGCGTTCCGGCCCACGCATTTTATGACTTCCTTATATTTCTACGTATTGCTAAAAATGCTAATCTATGATTCAATTGAATAATCATTCTACTCGTAGTATTCTAATCATACTACTAGTTTCTATATTGAACTTTGTCGCGTACCGCGTCGTAATTAAATTAACCATTTTATATTTTTATATTTGACTATTGTCGTACACAGGACTCCCCGAGTAATTATATTACAGTAAAACCTCCCTATAACGGACCCTCTATTAAACGGAATCCTCTTTATAACGGAAAATGTCAATAGTCCCGGTTCAAATAATATATGAAATTAACCTCTCTAAGACGGAACCTCTACAAAACGGAAACGGACAATTTTCGTGATCCAAATAGTAAAAATAATCTCTATTAAACGGAAAATAAAATTATTTAAAGATAAATTACAATTATGTAGATACATATATACTATGTACATACATATATATTTGGTGACTAGATAATCTTAACTTTATTATTACCTGAAATATCAGTCGACAGTATCGCTTCACGATTGTCATATTGAATTGTTTATTACCTTCTAACGAATATTTATAGTACAATGTATAGCAAAGATTAGATAAAGATTAGATACTTGTGTACATAATATGTACCTACAATATAATTTTGTTAATATGAACTGCCCAGTCGTCTTTTTTCTGTCGAATTGTTCATATCGTTTAGTCAACGTGTAGTGCTCACGGTCTGTTTTATCGTTGTGATTTCGCTTGTTTTTGTACTGTTTTTAATTGTTAATATGCCACGTACAGCCCTGACTTTGTCCGATAAAGTTAAACTAATCGAGTTGAAGGAGACACAAAAACTAAGTACGAAAGAACTTATTACTAGATTTAAATGTGGAAAAACTCAAGTTTACGACGCGATAAAAAATAAAGAAAAAATTATGGATGATTGGGTAAATAGCAAAAATTCCGGAAAGAGCAAAAGAGTGAAAAATCCCTTGTTTGAACAAATTGACCAAAAGTTATATGAGTGGTTTAACAGCGTTCGGTCAAAAAATTTACCAATTTCCGGTCCAATTTTACAAACAGAAGCTATGAAATTGGCTGAAAAAATGAATGTCAACGATTTCAAGGCTTCGAATGGTTGGCTAGAAAAATTTAAAAAAAGGCATGATATTGTTTGGAAACAAGTGAGTGGTGAAGCCAATGACGTTAATCAAGAAACTGTGGAGGAGTGGAAGCAAAAAATCTCAAGACTCATTGCTGGATATGAAGCAAAAGACGTCTATAATGCTGACGAAACGGGGCTTTTTTTTAAAGGTATTCCAACTAAGTCACTTGTAATGAAAAGTGAATCATGTTCTGGAGGAAAAAAAGCCAAGGATCGCTTAACAGTGCTCATGTGTGGTAGTATGGCTGGAGAAATAAGGAAGCCATTGGTAATAGGCAAGTCTAAAAAACCACGGTGTTTTAAGAACATGGACATTTCTTCATTACCTGTCATATGGAAATTTAATAAAAAAGCCTGGATGACTACAGAAATAATGGAGCAGTGGTTGCGTTATTTTAACGCAGATATGCGATCTCAGAATAGAAACGTCTTAATGTTCTTAGATAATGCTGCATGTCACCCAAAGATCGAACTATCTAATATGAAAATACTTATGCTGCCCCCAAATACTACATCAATCACCCAACCAATGGATCAAGGAGTGATTTACACGTTCAAATCTTACTATCGTAAGTTTTTACTTCAATCTTTATTATGCAAGATGGATAATTGTTCTTCAGCCCATCAGTTTGCGAAATCAATAAGTGTCTTGGATGCTGTCAACTGGATAGCGTTGGCTTGCAATAATGTGAAAGCTGAATGTGTGCGAAATTGTTTTCGTAAAGCCGGGTTTCTTTCAAATGAAGGAACCAATATAGATTTACCAGAAAATGCTTTGAAAGAAATGAATGAGGAGTGCGTTACAGCAAATGTTGATGTAGAAGATTTCATTACATTTGATAGTAAATTAGAGACGCATCAAACTTACGATTCGGTGACTTTTTTAGAAGACGAGGAAAAAGAAGAAGAAAACGATGATAATGATGACAGCGAGACCAATGATGAGCCAAAAATAAAAGATTTTAAAACCGCAATCTCATATTTAGAAGATTTACAAAAGTTTTCAGCCATGATATCTAATTCAAATCTGTTAGAACTTACCACAAAAGCTCGAGAATGTGCCGAACATGCTGCTCTTAAACACAAAAAGCAATCAAATATTAAAAATTATTTTTCTTAATTAAAAAAGAGTACAAATATCGAATTGTGTAAAATGTTTTTTTTAGTTCTTAGTTTTATTTTTTAAGTATGTATTTAATACATTTATTTATTACACATTTATTATTATTTTTATCACATTTAAATACAATTTTACCTAAAATATATATTTTTTAACAGATACATACATAAATACATACATAATACTTCTTGAAACTTCATTTTTTTTTTTTTTTACATACCTCTCTATTACGGAAAACTCTTTATAACGGAAAAATTGTTGGTCCCAAGCGATTCCGTTATAGAGAGGTTTTACTGTATTCAGTGAGCCTGTCTTCTCATACTAAACAGTAGGAAATCCTATTTCCGTTCTAATATCCGATTTATGCCGAATTACAGTATAGCTAGTCTATAGTATAATATAATGACTATTATATTACAATGATGTTTGTTAAGTAGTAACTGGCTTACTACATCTCCCCCTTTAAAAGTTGATTTTTATCGTCTAAAATGAGAAAAATTAACTCAAACTTCCTCCATTAGTTCAAGCACTTTCCTATGATTACAAATTTTACATATATCAATTATTACATTACATTCAATTATTACATGTTTACATTTTATGTTTTACATCAAATACATCATTATAATTATATGGCACATTTCACCATATTAATTATTATTGACAGAATACAGATTATGATTCACAATATTACAGTATATATTTTGCTTATTATCTAGGTTAGTATCTTATGTGATTAACAATATATTCTTTTTTTTTGTGTTTTTGTTTACATCAAAAATCTTATCTTAGTGTTAATATAATATGTGTAATAATATTTTAATATAACATGAATTCTTAAAATCTATTACAATATATTTTTTTTTTTTTCGTGCAATATATATATATATGATAAAATAGTGGTGTTTACTATATTTTATTTTCCATTACCATGTTAATTATATTTTAAATAAATTAGATTAATATATTTATTATTCCATCACCATGTTATTTACGCCAATATATGCTATTATGTTCCTAACTTTCTTTTTTTTTTTTTCATTCTACGTTTACGTTTGCTTCTATATATATATTTTCCATTAATCGCTATATCATTATATCTTATGCCTAGTTAATATTACTAACCCTATACTGTAATTAGATTGTATCTTTTTACTACAGGTCCAGACCAACAATAAACTATTGTATTCAAGTTTTATTACATGATCAAGACTAGTATTAAATCGATTCTATTCTATTCTATTTTCGTAATGATCTCATCTTGCTAATTGAACCCGTGTCGCCAGAGTGTGCTGCAATTCAAAGCATCCTCCCGCGACACTGGCTAAACTAATAAGATTTTGTAATTTCTTATTGTGATTTATCATGGTTATTTGGTCCCTTGGTGATCCCGTCAAAAAAATCTGCTATTCACACGATTTTCCCAACCAATCACCAAACGATCAAATTCCAACATTTCTCTTAAGTGGTCAAACCGTTCGGTGCATAATAGTGCACCATTTGTCAGTCTCCAATAAAATAGATTTTTCGATTTCAGATACTATGTGGTACTCCGACGGACTATTTATTAGTTCGCCGTGTACTTCTTTAACGTCTTTATTAGATATTACTGTTGTTTCGAATTTTTGCATAAAATTATCATAACTTTCGTCCGTAATTTCTGTAACATTATACATACGCGATAACGCGTCGACATTGGTGTTCAACTTGCCCATTTTGTATACTATCTCATATTCGTACTCCTCCAATTGTAGTCTCCACCTTGCCAATCGGGATAATGGGTCTTTTAAATTAAATAGCCATGACAAAGGCCTATGGTCCGTAAGAATTGTAAATTTTCTACCATATAAATACGGTCGAAATGTTTTTACGCCGAATATAATCGCCAAACATTCTAGTTCCGTTGCCGAATAATTACATTCCGCCCTGTTTAAAGTTCTAGAACTGTAAGCTATTGGTAAATCCGATCCTATTTTACCTTGAGATAATATTGCACCTAGCGCCCTACCGCTAGCGTCTGTCGTTAGTATAAATTGTTTTGTAAAATCCGGATATTGTAGAATTGGTTCTGAACATAATATTTCTTTTAATTTATCGAAAGCTTTTTGACAGTCTTCGTCCCAATTGAACTTTACGTCTTTTCTTAATAATTTCACTATTGGATTAGCAATAGCACTATAGTTTTCTATGAATTTTCTATAATACCCACTAAGTCCTAAAAAACTTTTTATTTGTTTAACGTTTTTAGGAACCGGAAAATCTTTTACAGATTTAACTTTCGCTTGGTCCGGTTTGATTCCTTCGTCACTAATTACATGACCTAAAAATAAACATTCCCGTTGTAAAAAACTACATTTGTCCGGTTCTATTTTTAGATTGTGTATACGTAATCTCTCGAATACGTTTATTAATTTTTCATTGTGGTCTTGTAAATTTTTAGCATACACTATTATGTCATCCAGGTATACTAAACACTTCATTCCTATCAACCCTGATAACACGTTTGTCATCATTTTTTGAAATGTCGCCGGAGCTGAACTTAGACCCATAACTAATCGTTTAAATTGATAATGCCCTTGTCCCGTCGAAAATGCCGTAAGTTCTTTTGATTCTTTAGCCAAAGGTACCTGAAAATACCCCGATTTTAAGTCTATCAAACTGAACAGTTGACATTGTCCTAATTGGTCTAATATTTCCGTTATATTTGGTAATGGGTGAAATTCATTTAAAGTTACTTCATTAAGTGCCCTAAAATCAATAACTATTCTGAATTTTTGTTTCCCCGAGGCGTCCTCCTTCTTTTTGACTAATATTAATGGTGCGTTAAACGGACTCATTGATCTTTCTATGATTTCATCTTTCATCATTTGACCTATTTGTTTTTCTATCTCCGGTTGTCTCTGGCTTACTACAGTAGGTAGGTAGGTAGGTAAGGCGTAGGTGCGGACGACCCGGGGGTCGTGGTTTCGATGCCGGCCGCCGGGAATGTCGTTAATTTGCGGCGGCTGTAATATTTCGGAATTTTTTTTTTCGCGTTTTTTTTTTTTGTCATTTTCCTTTCGCCATCACTTTCGCCTTATCACTTTTGACGAATTTTCAAAATTTCTTCAAAATTCGTGTTTTAACGCCTTCGCGCACCTCGGACGGCCCCGTTCGGACCTTATTCGCGTTCCCCGTTAAATTGTGAGGCCGCGCGCGGCCGTACTTTGTCCCGTCCCGTCCCGCCGAGGCCGAGACGACGTGCGATAGGAGTGCCGCCGTCGCCCGCGTTTTTCGATAATTTTTTCGAATAGTCGAGTTTTAACCGTTTTGGAAACGTCTCACCTCCCGTTCGCGCCTTATTCGCGTTCCCTGTTACATTTATAGGCCGCGCGCGGCCGTACTTGAATATTTTAGAGCGCCGCGGCGTCTTACCGATTTTTCCGACTTTTTCGACTAAAGTCGCGTCTCGCCGCTCTCTCAAAAGTCTCACCTTCCCGTCGACGCGATATTCGCGTTCCCAGCTAAATTTATAGGCCGCCTGCGGCCGTACTTCCTCCGGGACGGGTCCCGAGGCCGCGGGATGACGCCGAGAGCCGAGTGCGGAGAGCGGCGCCGTCGAGTGGGTATTACTATATACAGGCATAAATACGTGCGTCGGAAGGTTTGATTTTTTTCGCAAATATCGCGTTTTTTACGTCCGGGGGTAGCGGAGCCGGTCGTCCGCTGCCCGAAGCCGTGGGATCGCCGGCTCAAAAGCCCTCTGCGGACGCCGGGAAAGCGTTCGCGATTCGCCGGGACGGCGAAATGGCTTAAGAGTCATAGATTCGACACCAGTTTTCAACTCAGTAGGTAGGTAGGTAGGTTTAGGCGTATGTGCGGATGATCCGGGGGTCGTGGTTTCGATGCCGGCCCCCGGGATTGGAGATAATTTGCGGCGGCCGTGTTAATCCGGAATTTTTTTTTCACGTTTTTTTTTTTCGTTATTTTCCTTTCGCTATCACTTCCGCCTTATCACTTTTGATGAATTTTTTCAAAATTTCTTCAAAATTAGTGTTTTAACGCCTTCGCGCACCTCGGACGGCCCCGTTCGGACTTTATTCACGTTCCCCGTTAAATTGTGAGGCCGCGCGCGGCCGTACTTTGTCTCGGCCCGTCCCGCCGCGGCCGAGACGACGTGCGATAGGAGTGCCGCCGTCGCCTGCGTTTTTCGATAATTTTTTCAAAAAGTCGAGTTTTAACTGTTTTGGAAACGTCTCACCTCCCGTTCGCGACTTATTCGCGTTCCCCGTTACATTTATAGGCCGCGCGCGGCCGTACTTGAATATCTTAGAGCGCCGCGGCGTAGAGAACGATAGCGAAAAGCGCGGCGTCGTCGCCGTCTTACCGAGTTTTCCGAGTTTTTCGACTAAAGTCGCGTCTCACCGCTCTCTCGAAAGTCTCACCTCCCCGCCGACGTGATATTCGCGTTCCCCGCTGAATTTCTAGGCCGCGGGCGGCCGGACTTCGTCCGGGACGAGTCCCGGGGCCGCGGGACGACGCCGAGAGTGGAGTGCCGATATCGCCGCCGTCGAGTAGGTATTACTATATACAGGCATAAATACGTGCGTCGGAGGGTCCGATTTTTTCGCGTTTTCGACGTCCGAGGGTGGCGGAGCCGGTCGTCCGCTGCCCGATGCGGTGGGATCGCCGGCTCAAAAGCCCTCTGCGGACGCTGGGACCGCGTTCGTAATTCGCCGGGACGTTGAAACGGCTTAAGAGTCATAGATTCGACGCCAGTTATCAACTCAGTAGGTAGGTAGGTAGGTAAGGCGTCGGTACGGAAGACCTGGGGTCGTGGTTTCGATGCCGGCCGCCAGGAGTTAATTTGCGGCAGCCGTGTTAAATCGGAATTTTTTTTTTCCACATTTTTTTTTTTTGTCATTTTCCTTTCGCTATCATTTTCGCCTTATCATATTATATATTCGTATTGAACGAAAATTTTACCTTTTTTTACAAAATTCGAGTTTTACCCCTTTCGAAGACGTCGGACCTCCCCCTTGATGACTTAATCGCGTTCTCCGCTAAATGTATTGACCGCCTGCGGCTGTACTTCTTTCGCGAACAGCGAGATCGGACGGCGTCGTTATTATTATGTACAGGCATATATATATATATATGCGTCGAAGCGTTCGATTTTATATTTTACAGACTTTTGCCTACTCGGTCTCGGTGACGCCGTGAGCTACTCATATCGGTATACATATATATTTGATACACGATATAGCCACAGAAGGTACTGTAGGTACACGTATACTTAATAAATAAACGCCTAAATGTTAAGAGTTGATACGGTGGTTGGGTTAGTTGAATTATATAATAATATCCTAGCTCGAGTCGACGATGGATGTGACGGAAACGTTCGAATACTTATAATATTATTATTATTGATCGATTGGTCGATATGACTATACTACGGGTAGGTATATTTTGTATGCCACACTAAATTTTTGTTTACCAAATTTGACTCACCTAAAAACTGTAATTTATTATTTACCTTTTGATTATCTATTTATTAATTTGATTTTATGCTCATGATTAAATACACAATACCTACCTACATAAGTAATATCAAATAGTATAGCCAATTCATTATACAATTTAACTTTATATTAATGATTACCAGTTCTGACTCACCTAAAAACTGCAATATAGTATGTACCTACTACATAGTAAAGAGCATAAAATCAAATTAATAAACAGTTAATTTAAAGGTAAATAACAAATTGATAATAACGAATTGCAACAGATTCTAAATAATATTAATACAATAACAAAATATAACTTATGGAATATATGGGACGGTTCTTTTATACTTGAATTAGACAATAGTAATATAATTTACCTACATTGTATAATATGTAGGTAGTACTAAATATATTACAGTTTTTAGGGCAGTTGATTGTTTGAGGTAATATAATTTGCTAATTATAAATTTTATGTATGATACAAAGCTGCTGCAGATACTATATAATACAATAATTATTATGAACTTATAGATCTTAATGTATTTAATTAAATTCTGGCAGTTAAATTGTATAAAGATATGGCTATACTATTTGATATTACTTATGTAGGTAGGTTTAGTTATGAGTATTAAGTGATCAATTGGACTATTTGATAAATAATTAGCTACATTTATTAAGCATTGTTTGATTGGTTCAATCATTAGCATAAATTCAAATTAATAAAATATAACAAATATACACAGCTAATGCTTTTATTATCTTATAATAACTAAACTAAATGTTAACTATGTAGTACCCACTTCATTCATTACAGATTTTTGGTGAGTCAAATTTGTTGTAGCATACAAATGATGATACAGATTTTAAATAATACAATATTAATAAAGAAAAAATAAAAATGTATGTATTTAATTAAAGTCTGGAAATTAAATTGTATGATTATATGACTATATACTATTTGAAACAACTTATATAGGTAGGTTTAATTATGAGTATTATATGAAATCAACTATTTAATACATAATAAATTAATTACTCGAATAGACAATAGTAACATAACTAATGTACATGTATACTATGTTGTGCTAAATATATTACAGTTCAAGTGAGTTTATTTACCCCGTAAAGAGCATAAAATCAAATTAATAAACAGTTAATTTAAAGGTAAATAACAAATTGATATACACAGCTATTGCTTTTATTGTCTACCTTTATTGAGCAATATTTATTGGACTCGATTATGTGGTTAAATATTAAATATGTAATACCTATACTATGCAGTAGGTACTTAATATATTACAGTTTTTAGGTGAGTCAAATTTGGTAATCATAAATTTACTGCAACAGATTCTAAATAATACAATAACAAAATAGAACTTATGGAATATATGGGACGGTTCTTTTATACTTGAATTAGACAATAGTAATATAATTTAACTACATGTATACTATGAAGGTAGTACTAAATATATTACAATTTTTAGGGCAGTTGATTCTTTGAGGTAATATGATTTGCTAATTATAAATTTTATGTATGATGCATAGCTGCTGCATATACTATATAATACAATAATAATTATTATAAACTAATAGATCTACATGTATTTAATTAAATTCTGGCAGTTAAATTGTATTATGATATGACTATACCATTAAACTATTTAATAATTAATATTTAATTAATACTATTTTATTATCTACACATTTATTGAGTGACCCCCCTATATTATTTAACAAGGGCTGCATTATATGGTTCTTTACTTGAATAGACAATAATACAATATAACTATATAGTACCCACTTAATTCATTACAGTTTTTAGGTGACTTGGTTGGTTGAGGAAATTAAAAATTATAATGCTGCAGATACCATATAATACAATATTAATAAACAAATAGATTTTCATATATTTCAGTAAAATCTGGTAGTTAAATTGTATAATGATATGCCTATACTGTTTGATATTGCTTATGTATAGATACGTTTAGTAAATATTGTTTTTAAATAAGTAATTGATTAACAACAATAATTAATTTAGCGGCGTCAAGTCGTTATTACTATATACAGGCTTTAATATATGCGTCGGAGGGATATATTTTTTTGCGCATTACGGTTTAAGAGTCATAGATTTGACTTCAGTTTTCAACTCGATAGGTAGGTAGGTAGGTTTAGGCGTATGTGCGGATGACCCGGGGTCGTGGTTTCGATGCCGGTTGCCGGGATTGAAGATAATTTGCGGCGGCCGTGTTAATTCGGAATTTTTTTCTCGCGTTTTTTTTTTCGTTATTTACCTTTCGCTATCACTTCCGCCTTATCACTTTTGACGAATTTTTTCAAAATTTCTTCAAAATTCGTGGTTTAACGCCTTCGTGCACCTCGGACGGCCCCGTTCGGACCTTATTCGCGTTCCCCGTTAAATTTTGAGCAAGACGACGTGCGATAGGAGTTCCGCCGTCGCCCGCGTTTTTCGATAATTTTTTCGAAAAGTCGAGTTTTAAACCGTTTTGGAAACGTCTCACCTCCCCGTCGACGCGATATTCGCGTTCCCAGCTAAATTTACAGGCCGCAGGACGCCGCCGTCGAGTGGGTATTACTATATACAGGCATAAATACGTGCGTCAGAAGGTTCGATTTTTTTCGCGAATCTCGCCGTTTCGACGTCCGAAGACAGCGGAGCACGTCGTCCGCTTCCCGACGCGATCGCGTCCCTATTTACGCGCCCTTTGAAGGACATCGAAACCAGTTTTCATCTCAGTAGGTAAGGCGTAGGTGCGGATGACCCGGGGTCGTGGTTTCGATGCCGGCAGCCGGGATTGAAGATATTTTGCGGCGGCCGTGATAATCCGTATTTTTTTTTTCCGTTATTTACTTTTGCTATCACTTCCGCCTATATTATTCGTAATTAACGAAAATTTCAATATTTTTTTCGAAATTCAAGTTTTACCTCCTTTTCGAACTCCATACAGTTCCGTTGAAACCTTATTCGCGTTCCCTCCTAGATGTATAGGCTGCTCGCGGCCGCGCTTCGTTCTCGACGAGTCCCGGGGGCCGATTGACATCGCGGAGAGCTCCGCCGTCGTGTCGCTATTACTATCTTATACAGGCTTGAATATATGCGCCCGAAATATTTTGAATTTATTACTTAATTTTGTGTTTTCGGCGACAGTAATGAACGTTGTCCGCTATCCGACACATACCTGACGACGTGACCCGGCCGTCGCATATTGCCTGCTATCCGACGAAGTCGGATTGCCTACTCGGACCACTGAGTTGACTGACCTGCTAGACACCCTAAAAAGACGATGGCTATATGATTTGCATAGAATCCCAAAATGTTTTGAATTTTTTTTCACGTAATTATTTTTTCCATTTTCGGTGACAGTAATGAACGTTGTCCGCGATTCGACGCAGTCGGATTGCATACCTGACGAAGTTACGCAGCCGTCGCACATTGTCCGCTATCCGACGAAGTCGGATTGCCTACCCGCACCACTGAGGTGACTGACCTGCTAGACACCCTAAAAAGACGATGGCTATATGATTTGCATAGAATCCCGAAATGTTTTGAATTTTTTTTTCCGTTTTCGGTGGCAGTAATGAAAGTTGTCCGCGATGCGACGCAGTCGGATTGCATACCTGACGACGTAACCTAGCCGTCGCACATTGTCCGCTATCTGACGAAGTCGGATTGCCTACCCTTATTACTACGGCGAACGTCATTCGAGGTTTGACCTGCTAGACACCCATAAAAAGACGGAGGCTATATGATTTTCATGGACCCCCGAAATGTTTTAAAATTTTATTCACAGTAAAGAACGCTGTCCGCTATCCGACGCAGTCGGATTGCATACCTGACGACGTGACCTGGCCATCGCATATTGTCTGCTATCTGACGAAGTCGGATTGCCTACTCGGACCACAAAGGTGACTGACCTGCTAGACACCCTAAAAAGACGATGGCTATATGATTTGCATAGAATCCCGAAATGTTTTGAATTTTTTTTTCCGTTTTCGGTGGCAGTAATGAACGTTGTCCGCGATTCGACGCAGTCGGATTGCATACCTGACGACGTAACCCAGCCGTCGCACATTGTCGGATGCCTACCCTTATTACTACAGTGAACGTCATTCGAGGTGACTGACCTGCTAGACACCCATAAAAAGACTGAGACTATATGATTTTCATGGACCCCCGAAATGGTTTAAAATTTTTTTCACGGTAAAGAACGCTGTCCGCTATCCGACGCAGTCGGATTGCATACCTGACGACGTGACCCGACCGTCGCATATTATCTGCTTTCCGACGAAGTCAGATTGCCTACTCGGACCACCGAGTTGACTCAGCAGGTCGCTAGACACCCTAAAAAGACGGTGGCTATATGATTTGCATAGAAGCCCGAAATGTTTTGAATTTTATCACTTAATTTTCCGTTTTCGGTGACAGTTATGAACGTTGTCCGTGATTCAACGCAGTCGGATTGCCTACCCTTATTACTACGGCGAACGTCATTCGAGGTGACTGACCTGCTAGACACCCATAAAAAGACGGCGGCTATATGATTTTCATGGACCCCCGAAATGTTGTACAATTTTTTTCACGTTTTGAACGTTGCATACCTATTGCCGAGACATATAAGTCCAACGTCGAGGTAGGTGACTGACCCGCTAGACCCCAAATAAATCGAGGTGGCTATATGATTATCCGAAATATTTGATTTCTATTATTTGATTTTGCGTTTTTGAAGGCAGTAAAAAACTTACAGCTCTCCGGTTAACTAATCCACTATCCTTCTCACAAATCCATCATTCTTTTCATTAATCCAACATCCTTATCAGCAATCCAAAATCCTTATCACTTATCCACTTTTCTTATCAATATCCACCGTTCTTATCATAACACTCATAACCGACATCCGTTGACGACCAGACCACAAGACCACTGCGGCTTCCGACATCGAAAACACTCATTACCGACACCGGGGGGTCCCCGGCGGGCCCTCCGCGGCCGAGAAGACGCGCTTTACGTCCGCTGCCGTCGCGCGCGTTTTTTGCCTTTTTTTTCGAGAATTCGAGTTTTAGCCATCTTCGAGGCGTCCGCCCTCCCCGTTTGCCCCTTATTCGCGTTCCCCGCTAAATTTATAGGCCGCGCGCGGCCGTACTTTCACCGGTACGATTCCCGGGGCCGCGGGACGGCGCCGAGAGTCGAGTGCCGATATCGCCGCCGTCGAGTAGGTATTACTATATACAGGCATAAATACGTGCGTCAGAGGGTCCGATATTTTTCGCGAATATCGCGTTTTCGACGTCCGAGGGTGGCGGAGCCGGTCGTCCGCTGCCCGAAGCCGCGGGATCGCCGGCTCGATAGCCCTCTGCGGACGTCGAATCCGCGTTCGTAATTCGCCGGGACGGCGAAACGGCTTAAGAGTCATAGATTCGACACGAGTCTTCAACTCGGTAGGTAGGTAGGCAGGTAAGGCGTCGGTGCGGATGACCCGAGGGTCGTGGTTTCGATGCCGGACGCCGGGATTGAAAATAATTTGCGGCGGCCGTGTTAATTCGGAATTCTTTTTTTCGTGTTTTTTTTTTTCGGTATTTAACTTTCGCCATCGCTTCCGCCTTATCGTGATATTCGTATTTAACCAACATTTTACGTTTTTTTTTCAAAATTCGAGTTTTACGCCTATCGAAGACGTCAGACCTCCCCGTTGATGACTTATTCGCGTTCCCCGTCAGATTTTGAGTACTTTTTTGCCCTCCGCGGCCGAGACGACGCGCTTTACGTCCGCCGCCGTTGCGCGCGTTTTTTGCCTTTTTTTCAAATATTCGAGTTTTAGCCCTTTTCGAGGGGTCTGCCCTCCCCGTTTGCCCCTTATTCGTGTTCCCCGCTAAATTTCTAGGCCGCGCGCCACCGTACTTTCTCCTGTACGAGTCCCGGGGCACCAGTTTCCAACTCAGTATGTAGGTAGGTAGGTGAGGCGTTAGTGCGGATGACCCGGTGTCGTGGTTTCGATGCCGGCCGCCGGGATTGAAGTTAATTTGTGGCGCTCGTGTAATAACGGACCTCTTTTTTCGCCTTTTATAATTCTGACTCCCCGTTTGACCGATTGACGTCGCGGTGAGCGCATGAAAATAAATGAATTAGGCTTGAATATATGCGACGAAGAGCATTTTTTTCACGCGATTTTTCAAATATATGTATATAGATATACATATCATGCTTAATGTTTATGTAGGTCGTATAGGTTCTTATTATCCTACACGTGTATCTGATAAAAGACACCAATATACTAAACACGTATATCGTATGGTAACTTAATAATATTATATCATGTACCTACATAATAAATATATAAACATAACGGTCACGATGTTTTCGTTGGGTCGGTACCGAATGTCTTGACACATAATAATTATTATAATAACTATTACTTCAAGTGTAGGTATACCAATTTGCGTTCAATTGTACACTAATGACGTAGGTAAATATAAGTACGTTAGGTTAGGTGGTTGTTTTTTCTTATTATTATTGTGTGCGTACATACCCACAATACAATAATAGGTGTAAGTGTTTATGCATGCGTATGAAATATTAAAAGTGGACCATCAATATTATACAGTGCACAATACTACGCGCGATAATACATATTCTACGCAACATTATACGCTTTGCGTGGGGTGGAGTGGAGCCGTGGGGGGACAACTTTGGCGACGCGAAACGCGCCCGTGTCAACCTGCCTCATCTCGTGACCGGCGCTCTTGCAACGTACATCAAATCTCACCGAAAAGCCTAATACGTTGTATTATTTAATATTCAGTGCTTTTCTTTGAGTTTTGTTGTTCTGCATTGGGCGCTTTTCACAAACCGGTGAGTAAACTTTTATATCTACTACTACTATATTATACTATCTTATAGTATAAAACAGAAACCCGAGGGCGCCCCCTATGGCGTTTTCCCGTACCAGCATAGAGGATAATGGAGGGAAAACAGAGAACCCGCCAATGGGACGGTCGGGACGCGGCGGCGGAGCCGTCGCCGCGCTATCACTTCCGCCTTATCACTTTTCGCGATTTTTTTCCAGATTTTCAAAATTTCTTCACGTTTTCGAGTTTTACCCCCCCGGGGGTCTCCGGGAGGCCCCGCTCGGACCTTATTCGCGTTCCCCGCTAAATTTACGTACCGCGCGCGGCCGCACTCTTTTCCCGGCGGGCCCGCCGCGGTGGCGATCACGTGCAGACCGAGCGCCGCCGTCGCGCGCGTTTTTTGCCTTTTTTTTCGAGAATTCGAGTTTTAGCCCTCTTCGAGGCGTCCGCCCTCCCCGTTCGCCCCTTATTCGCGTTCCCCGTTACGTTTATAGGTCGCGCGCGGCCGTACTCGAATATTTTAGAGCGCCGCGGCGCAGAAAACGATAGCGGAAAGCGCGGCGTCGTCGCCGTCTTACCGATTTTTCCGACTTTTTCGACTAAAGTCGCGTCTCGCCGCTCTCTCGAAAGTCTCACCTCCCCGTCGACGCGATATTCGCGTTCCCAGCTAAATTTATAGGCCGCGCGCGGCCGTACTTCGTCCGAGACGAGTCCCGGGGCCGCGGGACGACGCCGAGAGCGGAGCGCCGATATCGCCGCCGTCGAGTAGGTATTACTATATACAGGCATAAATACGTGCGTCGGAGGGTCCGAGTTTTTTTCGCGAATATCGCGTTTTCGACGTCCGGGGGTGGCGGAGCCTGTCGTCCGCCGCCCGAAGCGGTGGGATCGCCGGCTCAAAAGCCCTCCGCGGACGCCGGGACCGCGTTCGCGATTCGCCGGGACGGCGAAACCGCTTAAGAGTCATAGATTCGACACGAGTTTTCAACTCGGTAGGTAGGTAGGTAGGTAAGGCGTCGGTGCGGTTGACCCGGGGGTCGTGGTTTCGATGCCGGCCGCCGGGAATTTCGTTAATTTGCGGCGGCCGTGATATTTCGGAATTTTTTTTTTTCGCGTTTTTTTTTTTGTCATTTTCCTTTCGCCATCACTTTCGCCTTATCGTGATATACGGATTTGACGAAAATTTGACGTTTTTTTTTTTAAATTCGAGTTTCAACCCTTTTGAAGACGTCGGACCTCCCCGTCGAAGACTTATTCACGTTCCCCGCTAAATTTATAGGCCGCGCGCGGCCGTACTTCGTCCGGTACAAGTCCCGGGTCCGCGGGACGACGCCGAGAGCCGAGTGCGGAGAACGCCGCCGTCGAGTGGGTATTACTATATACAGGCATAAATACGTGCGTCGGAGGGTTATATTTTTTTCGCGAATATCGCGTTTTCGACGTCCGAGGGTGGCGGAGCCGGTCGTCCGCTGCCCGAAGCCGTGGGATCGCCGGCTCAAAAGCCCTCTGCGGGCGCTGGGACTGCATTCGTAATTCGCCGGGACGTTGAAACGGCTTAACAGTCATAGATTCGACTCCAGTAATCAACTCAGTAGGTAGGTAGGTAGGTAAGGCGTCGGTGCGGATGACACGGGGGTCGTGGTTTCGATGCCGGCCGCCGGGATTGAAAATAATTTGCGGCGGCCGTGTTTATTCGGAATTCTTTTTTTCGCGTTTTTAATTTTCGGTATTTAACTTTCGCTATCGCTTCCGCCTTATCGTGATATTCGTATTTAGCCAACATTTTACGTTTTTTTTTTCAAAATTCGAGTTTTACGCCTATTGAAGACGTCGGACCTCCCCGTTGATGACTTATTCGCGTTCCCCGTCAGATTTTGAGTACCTTTTTGCCCTCCGCGGCCGAGACGACGCGCTTTACGTCCGCCACCGTTGCGCGCGTTTTTTGCCTTTTTTTTAAAATATTCGAGTTTTACCCCTTTTCGAGGGGTCTGCCCTCCCCGTTTGCCCCTTATTCGCGTTCCCCGCTAAATCTATAGGCCGTACTTCCTCCGGGACGAGTCCCGTGGCCGCGGGACGACGCCGAGAGCCGAGTGCCCATATCGCCGCCGTCGAGTGGGTAATACTAAATACAGGCATAAATACGTGCGTCGGAGGGTTCGATTTCGACGTCCGAGGGTGGCGGAGCCGGTCGTCCGCTGCCCAAAGCGGTGGGATTGCCCTGTCAAAAGCCCTCTGCGGACGTCGAATCCGCGTTCGTAATTCGCCGGGACGTTGAAACGGCTTAAGAGTCATAGATTCGACGCCAGTTATCAACTCAGTAGGTAGGTAGGTAGGTAAGGCGTCGGTACGGAAGACCTGGGGTCGTGGTTTCGATGCCGGTCGCCGGGAGTTAATTTGCGGCGGCCGTGTTAAATCGGAATTTTTTTTTCCACATTTTTTTTTTGTCATTTTCCTTTCGCTATCATTTTCGCCTTATCATATTATATATTCGTATTGAACGAAAATTTTACCTTTTTTTTCAAAATTCGAGTTTTACCCCTTTCGAAGACGTCGGACCTCCCCCTTGATGACTTAATCGCGTTCTCCGCTAAATGTATTGACCGCCTGTGGCTGTACTTCGTTCGCGAAACGCGAGATCGGACGGCGTCGTTATTATTATGTACAGGCATATATTATATATATATGCGTCGAAGCGTTCGATTTTATATTTTACAGACTTTTGCCTACTCGGTCTCGGTGACGCCGTGAGCTACTCATATCGGTATACATATATATTTGATACACGATATAGCCACAGAAGGTACTGTAGGTACATGTATACTTAATAAATAAACGCCTAAATGTTAAGAGTTGATACGGTGGTTGGGTTAGTTGAATTATATAATAATATCCTAGCTCGAGTCGACGATGGATGTGACGGAAACGTTCGAATACTTCAACGCAGAGTGCATTACAATACATATATTATTATTGATCGATTGGTCGGTATGACTATACCACGGGTAGGTATATTTTGTATGCCACACTAAATTTTTGTTTACCAAATTTGATTCACCTAAAAACTGTAATTTATTATTTACCTTTTGATTATCTATTTATTAATTTGATTTTATGCTCATGATTAAATACACAATACCTACCTACATAAGTAATATCAAATAGTATAGCCATATCATTATACAATTTAACTTTATATTAATGATTACCAGTTCTGACTCACCTAAAAACTGCAATATAGTATGTACCTACTACATAGTAAAGAGCATAAAATCAAATTAATAAACAGTTAATTTAAAGGTAAATAACAAATTGATAATAACGAATTGCAACAGATTCTAAATAATATTAATACAATAACAAAATATAACTTATGGAATATATGGGACGGTTCTTTTATACTTGAATTAGACAATAGTAATATAATTTACCTACATTGTATAATATGTAGGTAGTACTAAATATATTACAGTTTTTAGGGCAGTTGATTGTTTGAGGTAATATAATTTGCTAATTATAAATTTTATGTATGATACAAAGCTGCTGCAGATACTATATAGTACAATAATTATTATGAACTTATAGATCTTAATGTATTTAATTAAATTCTGGCAGTTAAATTGTATTAAGATATGGCTATACTATTTGATATTACTTATGTAGGTAGGTTTAGTTATGAGTATTAAGTGATCAATTAGACTATTTGATAAATAATTAGCTACATTTATTAAGCATTGTTTGATAGGTTCAATCATTAGCATAAAATCAAATTAATAAAATATAACAAATATACACAGCTAATGCTTTTATTATCTTATAATAACTAAACTAAATGTTAACTATGTAGTACCCACTTCATTCATTACAGATTTTTGGTGAGTCAAATTTGTTGTAGCATACAAAGATGATACAGATTTTAAATAATACAATATTAATAAAGAAAATAAAAATGTATGTATTTAATTAAAGTCTGGAAATTAAATTGTATGATTATATGACTATATACTATTTGAAACAACTTATATAGGTAGGTTTAATTATGAGTATTATATGAAATCAACTATTTAATACATAATAAATTAATTACTCGAATAGACAATAGTAACATAACTAATGTACATGCATACTATGTTGTGCTAAATATATTACAGTTCAAGTGAGTTTATTTACCCCGTAAAGAGCATAAAATCAAATTAATAAACAGTTAATTTATAAAGGTAAATAACAAATTGATATACACAGCTATTGCTTTTATTGTCTACCTTTATTGAGCAATATTTATTGGACTCGATTATGTGGTTAAATATTAAATATGTAATACCTATACTATGCAGTAGGTACTTAATATATTACAGTTTTTAGGTTAGTCAAATTTGGTAATCATAAATTTACTGCAACAGATTCTAAATAATACAATAACAAAATAGAACTTATGGAATATATGGGACGGTTCTTTTATACTTGAATTAGACAATAGTAATATAATTTACCTACATGTATACTATGAAGGTAGTACTAAATATATTAAAATTTTTATGGCAGTTGATTCTTTGAGGTAATATGATTTGCTAATTATAAATTTTATGTATGATGCATAGCTGCTGCATATACTATATAATACAATAATAATTATTATAAACTAATAGATCTACATGTATTTAATTAAATTCTGGCAGTTAAATTGTATAATGATATGGCTATACTATTCGATATTACTTATGTAGGTAGGTTTAGTTATGAGTAGCAAGTGATCAATTAAACTATTTGATAAATTGTTAGCTACATTTATTAAGCATCGTTTGATAGGTTCAATCTTTAGCATAAAATCAAATTAATAAAAAACAAATATACACAGCTATTGCTTTTATTATCTACGTTTATAAAGCAACACTCCCATATCGTTTGACATGGGCTCGAATATTAAATATTAAAAATATAATATACTATGTAGTGGGTACTACAGTTTTTAGGTGAGTCAAATTTGGTGTAAAATACTAACGATGCTACAGATTTTAAATAATACAATATAAATAAACATAGGAAGTAAAAATGTATGTATTTAATTAAGGTCTGGAAATTAAATTGTATGATTATATGACTATATACTATTTGAAACAACTTAAATAGGTAGGTTTAATTATGAATATTATATGAAAAACTATTTAATACATAATAAATTAATTACTTGAATAGACAATAGTAACATAACTAACGTATAGTATGTTGTGCTCAATATATTACAGTTCAAGTGAGTTAATTGGTTGAGGTAATGTATTATGATATGACTATACTATATGGATAGGTTTTGAGCCCATGTCAAACGATTATGTGGTTAAATATTAAATATATAATAAAATATTTCAGTTTTTAGGTGAGTCAAATTATGTATATTAATAGACAAAAAATAACATATTATGTATTTAATTAAATTCTGGCAGTTAAATTGTATTATGATATGACTATACCATTAAACTATTTAATAATTAATATTTAATTAATACTATTTTATTATCTACACATTTATTGAGTGACCCCCCTATATTATTTAACAAGGGCTGCATTATATGGTTCTTTACTTGAATAGACAATAGTACAATATAACTATATAGTACCCACTTAATTCATTACAGTTTTTAGGTGACTTGATTGGTTGAGGAAATTAAAAATTATAATGCTGCAGATACCATATAATACAATATTAATAAACAAATAGATTTTCATATATTTCAGTAAAATCTGGTAGTTAAATTGTATAATGATATGCCTATACTGTTTGATATTGCTTATGTATAGATACGTTTAGTAAATATTGTTTTTAAATAAGTAATTGATTAACAACAATAATTAATTTAGCGGCGTCAAGTCGTTATTACTATATACAGGCTTTAATATATGCGTCGGAGGGATATATTTTTTTGCGCATTACGGTTTAAGAGTCATAGATTTGACTTCAGTTTTCAACTCGATAGGTAGGTAGGTAGGTTTAGGCGTATGTGCGGATGACCCGGGGTCGTGGTTTCGATGCCGGTTGCCGGGATTGAAGATAATTTGCGGCGGCCGTGTTAATTCGGAATTTTTTTCTCGCGTTTTTTTTTTCGTTATTTACCTTTCGCTATCACTTCCGCCTTATCACTTTTGACGAATTTTTTCAAAATGTCTTCAAAATTCGTGGTTTAACGCCTTCGTGCACCTCGGACGGCCCCGTTCGGACCTTATTCGCGTTCCCCGTTAAATTTTGAGCAAGACGACGTGCGATAGGAGTTCCGCTGTCGCCCGCGTTTTTCGATAATTTTTTCGAAAAGTCGAGTTTTAACCGTTTTGGAAACGTCTCACCTCCCCGTCGACGCGATATTCGCGTTCCCAGCTAAATTTACAGGCCGCAGGACGCCGCCGTCGAGTGGGTATTACTATATACAGGCATAAATACGTGCGTCAGAAGGTTCGATTTTTTTCGCGAATCTCGCCGTTTCGACGTCCGAAGACAGCGGAGCACGTCGTCCGCTTCCCGACGCGATCGCGTCCCCCTTTACGCCCCCTTTGAAGGACGTCGAAACCACGTTCGTAATTCGCCGGGACGGCGAAACGGCTTAAGAGTCATAGATTCGACACCAGTTTTCATCTCAGTAGGTAAGGCGTAGGTGCGGATGACCCGGGGTCGTGGTTTCGATGCCG